>NC_037670.1:163723474-163956489 GCF_003255815.1 Theropithecus gelada | reverse complement strand
TTTTTTTTTTTTTTTTTTTTTTGTTGAGACGGAGTCTTGCTCTGTCACCCAGGCTGGAGTGCTGTGGCCGGGTCTCAGCTCACTGCAAGCTCCGCCTCCCGGGTTCCCGCCATTCTCCTGCCTCAGCCTCCCGAGTAGCTGGGACTACAGGCGCCCGCCACCTCGCCCGGCTAGTTTTTTGTATGTGTTTAGTAGAGACAGGGTTTCACCGTGTTAGCCAGGATGGTCTCGAT
The DNA here is from genome assembly GCF_003255815.1 of Theropithecus gelada. NCBI lineage: Eukaryota > Metazoa > Chordata > Mammalia > Primates > Cercopithecidae > Theropithecus > Theropithecus gelada. The sequence continues at coordinate 163,956,256 of NC_037670.1, read as the reverse complement.
CTCCTGACCTCGTGATCCGCCCGTCTCGGCCTCCCAAAGTGCTGGGATTACAGGCTTGAGCCACCGCGCCCGGCCGGTTCTGAATTATGACCAGGCAAAGGGTGGGAGAACTGTGGCCACATTTGAGCTCTGATAAGAGCAAAGCTGGAATCTTAAATATTTAGATACGGAGCCTTAAAGGATGTACTTGACAAGCAATAAAAATCTTAGAAACACTTTAGTGATTCTCATGGCTTGCCGCTGATTTCAACTGCAAATCAACCTGGCAGTCTGAGAACATATTCGATTTTAACTTCCAAGCTCCTCAGCAAACATCCTGTGTCTGGGACATCAGGAGCCTTTTAGCTCCTCTCAGCCTCAGGGCCAAGTACCGCAGGCTCAGGGCTCCCCAGGGCCAGGTGCCGGCTGGAATCGCCTGAGGTTAAAAAACGCAGGTGATGCTGGGCACGGTGGCTCACACCAAAGTGCTACCAGCACTTTGGGAGGCCAGCGGGGGCGGGGGGTTGGGGGGCGCGGATCACCTGAGGTCAGGAGTTCGAGACCAGCCTTGCCAACATGGTTGAAACCCTGTCTCTACTAAAAATGCAAAAATTAGCCGGGTGTAGTGGCAGGCACCTGTAATCCCGCTACTCAGGAGGCTGAGGCAGGAGAATCACTTGAACCCGGGAGGTGGAGGTTACAGTGAGCCAAGATCGTGCCACTCACTCCAGCCTGGGCAACAAAGCAAGACTCTGTCTCAAAAAAAAAAAAAAAAAAAAAAAAAAAAAGGGGCGCAGCAGCTAATGCTTGTACTCCCAGCACTTTGTGAGGCCAAGGCACGCTGATCACCTGAGGTTGGGAGTTCGAGACCAGCCTGACCAACATGGAGAAACCCCATCTCTACTAAAAATATAAAATTAGCCAGATGTGGTGGCACATGCCTGTAATCCCAGCTACTCGGGAGACTGAGGCAGGAGAATTGGTTGAACTCTAGCGGTGAAGGTTGTGGTGAGCCGAGATTGCGCCACTGTATCCAGCCTGTGCAACAAGAGCAAAACCACATCTCTTAAAAAACAAAACAAAACAAAAAAACCCGTGGGTACTCAGACTCCTCCCAGGTGCAGGATTCAATCTGAGTAAGCCGAGGTAGTGGGAGGAGTGACCCCGGGGCCTGTAAATCTGGAACGTTTTTGCTTTACTTGGTGAGGATGGAGACTGAGTGAAAGTCTGTTTGAGAAAGTTACTATAGTCCCAAGTTGGCAAGCCAAGAAACAGCAGTATAAGCATTATTTAGAACTATGAAAACAAATACAAGAAGGAACCGCAGAAAGCACCCAAAGTTGTTCTAACCAGTGGTGCCCGAAGTTAGAATAGTGATTATCTTGAGAAGCGGGGACTATTAGCTTGGAAGGAGCATCAGGGAACTTTCTAGGTGCTGGAAATGGTCTGTACCTTGATCTGGGTGGGAGTTGGGTGTTGGCCCTCCCTATCCATGGATTCTACATCGGTGAATTCAACCAACCTTGGGTTTAAAGTATTTGGGAAAAAAAGCATTCAAAAAAATAAAAATAATATACAAACAATGTAACAACTGTTTACATAGCATTTACATTATATCAGGTGTTATAAGTAGAGGTGACAAAGTACATAGAGGATATGCATAGGTTATGTGCAAATACCACACCATTTTATATGAGAAACTTGTGCACCCTCAGATTTGGTGCTTGAACCCCGGAAGCAGAAGCGGAGGCTGCAGTGAACCAAGATCGCGCCATTGCACTCAGACCTGAGGAACAGTTAGGTTCCGTCTCAAAAAAACTGGGGTATCCTTCAGTCAATCCCCCATAGATACTGAGGAATGACTGTACATATATAAAAACCCATGAAGCTGTACTCTGAAGATTATGTATTTCGCCTACATATAATTTAAAATTTTTAAATGTCTCCCTCCAAAGAGGAATCAGTTCACAGACAGACTAGGCTGCAGGCAGACTTTTTTTTTTTTTTTCCTATGTTTTCAAAGACAGAGTCCCTCTCTGTCGACTGGGCTGGAGTGCAGCGGTGTGATCACAGCTCAATGCAGTCTCAACTCCTGGGTGCCAGTGATCCTCCTGCCTCAGCCTCCCAAGTAGCTGGGAGTACGGGCACAGGCCACTGTGCCTGGCTAGATTTTAAATATTTTGTAGAGACAGGATCTCCCTTTGTTGCCTGTGCTGGGCTCGAACTCCCGGGCTCAAGCAATCCTCCTGCCTTAGCCTCTCAAAGTGCTGGGATTACAAGTGTGAGGCACCGTGCCTGGTCAGGACTGACTTTTTTTTTTTTTTTAAACATACATTTACAAACTTAAAACCATATCCACCTTTTTAAAAAACACCATATTCATGTCTCCTTTGATAAAAATAGAAATTAGATGTTTTAAAAGGTCCACAAGAGTCTGGTATACAGCCTGGGTTGAGAAGTTCTGACTTCAGAAATGCTTCCTGCGATTGCTTTTTAAAAATAGCTTCCAACCCTTTCTTTCACCAAGGTAAATTCTCATGAGTTTCAACCTTTAGAGCGTATCTTTTGCTTTCTACAAGCAGAAGTTTAAAGGGAAGAGCTACACAGCAGGTTGGTCTGCATGGAATTCCTCTACTAGTCTCTTTCCACCACGCACTGCCAGCTATTGTTTGAAACTGACACTCAACATTACCACCAGCCCCAGCTTAGGCAGTGGAGCTTTTGAGGTCAGGCTCTGACTCAGGATGGCCTAGCGGATCTCTGGCCACAGAAGAGCAGCTCTGGATATTTGGTTTTTCAGTAGCTCAGGTGTGGGATGGGGGTCCCCAAACAAGGTCTTTCCCAGTTTTCCTGGCAATTCTGATGCTGGTTGGTGGTCCAGAAGCCATATTTTGAGCTACCCTGCCTAAAAGAGTCCATACTGCCAACAGGAAAAAAAAAAAAAAGTGTATATATTTTCAGTCAGATTTACTGAGGCACAATGAAAAAAGTGCACCCATTTCAAGACTGCCTTTTGACAAATGTAGACACCCATGTAACCACTGCCAGTCAAAATATGGAAGATTTCCAACACGCAAGAAAGTTCCCTTGTATCCCTCTGCTGTCAATCCTTGGTCCTCCCTGAGCTCTGGCCCCAGGCAAACCTGCTTTCTGTCCCTAGAAACCAGTTTTGCCTGTTCTAGGATTTCACATAAAGAGAATTGATTGTACAGTATGTGTACTCTTTTGTGTCTCATTCCTTTAGCTCAGCTTTTATTAGCTCAGCTTGTTGTAAAGGTATTCATGTTGCTGCTTGTGTCAGTAATCCCTTCCTTTGTAGGAATATATCACAATTTATCTTTTTTTTTTTTTTTTTTTAGCCGGTAGGCCCACCACTTTTCGCCCCGGCTGGAGTATAATGGTGCAATCCCGGCTCACTGCTGCAACCTCCACCCCCCAGGTTCAAGCGATTCTTCTGCCTCAGTCTCCCAAGTAGCTGGGATTATAGGCACCTGCCACCATGCCTAACTAATTTTGTATTTTTAGTAGAGACGGGGTTTCACCACGTTGACCAGGCTGGTTTCGAACTCCTGACCTCAAGTTATCCACCCGCTTCAGCCTCCCAAAGTGCTGGGATTAGAGGGGTGAGCCATCACGCCTGGCCTGTTTTATCTGCTTTCTAATTGATGGATATTTCTGCTCTTATGAATACAGCTGCTATGAATGTTCAAATACAAGTGTTTGGATGTAAGTCTTCATTTCTCTTGGGCACCAATGAGGACTGTTGGGCCATATGGTAAGGATATGCTTATTTGCAAAAAGCTGCCTGTTTTCCAAAATAGCTATACCCTGTAACACGACCACTAGCAAATGTGAGTTCCATTTGCTCCACATCTTCATTCACACTTAGTGCTGTCAGTCTTTTTACTTTTGGACATTCTAGTGGATGTATAATGGGATCTCATAGTTTTAACTTTTTTTTTTTTTTTTTTTTTGAGATGGAGTTTCACTTTTGTTGTCCAGGCTGGAGTGCAACGGCATGATCTCGGCTCACCGCAACCTCCGCCTCCCGGGTTCAAGTGATTCTCCTGCCTCAGCCTCCCAAGTACCTGGGATTACAGGCATGCACCACCACACCTGGCTAATTTTGTATTTTTAGTAGAGACAGGGTTTTTCCATGTCGGTCAGGCTGTTCTCGAACTCCCGACCTCAAGTCATCTGCTCACCTCAGCCTCCCAAAGTGCTGGGATTACAGGAATTAGCCATCACGCCCGGCAGTTTTAACTTTCATTTCATAATGACTGATGATGTTGATTCTTCTTTGATGTGCTCATTGGCCATTTGAATATATTTTTTTTTTTTGTGATTCTGATTCAGAATGTTTACAGATCGTATTTTGAGGAACCCTGCCTTAAAAACACCCATATATATGGCCTCCAGAAAATAACAATGTAAAGTGATGATTTATTTACTTATTTTTTGAGACAGGGTCTTGCTCTGTCACCTAGGCTGAAGTGCAGTGGCAAAATCAGCCCACTGCAACCTCCACTTCCAGGATTAATGCAATTCTCGTGCCTCAGCCTCCTGAGTAGCTGCAACTACAGGTGTGCACCACCATACCTGGCTAATTTTTGTATTTTTAGTAGCAATGGGGTTTCACCATGTTGGCCCGGCTGGTCTTGAACTCCTGAGCTCAGGTGATCCACCCACCTCAGCCTGGGATTACAGGCGTGAGCCACCACGCCTGGCCTAAAGTGATTATTTAAATGGAAAATCTAAGAGTTCCTCCCCCAACTTTGTGAAAATTTTCAAAAATACACAAAAGTTGAAAAACCAATGATCTACTTAGATCTAACACTGAACAATTTGTTATACTTGCTCTGCATATGTGTTTAGCAAATTGTTGAACCATTTGAAAGCCACAGACATCCAGATGCTTCATCCTTAAATACTTTAGCACTTATCTCCTAAGAGTATTTTTCTGTGTAATTGTAATTCCACCATTATACCTAATAAAATTAGCAATAAATTCATATTCAATCCATATCCTAATTTCTCCAGTTATTCCAGCCTTTTAAACAAACATCCAATCAGAGTTCAAGCCCTTTTACTGATTATCATCTCTTCAGTCTCCTTTATATTTCATTACCCAGTAGATTTTTGTATTGATTTCAAGCAATTTGTATTAAACTTTCTGAACAAAAATTTCAAGAAATCAAAAAATGTAACTGGCCAGGCAGGGTGGCTCATGCCTATACTCCCAGCACTTTGGGAGGCCAAGGTGGGAGGATCCCTTGAGCTCAGGGGTTTGAGACCAGCCTGGGAAACATGGCGTGATCCCATCTCTGCAAAAAAAAATTTAAAAATTAAAAAAAAAATTAGCTGAGTGGGAGGGTGGTGGGTGGGGCTGGGGCTATTCAAGAGGCTGAGGCAGGAGGATTACTTGAGCCCAGGAGGTCAAAACTGTAGTAAGCCATGTGCACCATTGCACCCCAGCCTGGACAACATGGTAAGACCCTGTCTAAAACAAAAAACAAAAAATGGTAACTCCTATATACCATGTTATTTGGATAACTACGGGTTTATCTGTTACAATCAGCTTGAGATACTATGAGACTAGAACAAAAGGTGCTGGAAATAGGACAGTACTTGCAGTTATCATCCTGCTTCATTCATTTCAGTCCTTTTTGTGATGGACATTTCTGTTGCTCCCTTCTTGCCACTCCCAGCTGAGACCTACCTATCACAAAACTTTATGCCAGGAAGAGCCTTGGACTTAGAATCAAAAAGCTGTCGGCTGACTGTGTCCTATTAGTCACTCAGCATGGCTCAGCTTCCTACTCTGGAAAACAGGCATGATGGTGATAGAATATGGTCCCTTCAAATAACCACAGGATTGCTGTACAAATCAAATGAAATCGTGTGGGTTAACTTATGTTGGGCACAATGAGGCACTTCATTAATTCATTCCACATTCGAGCATCGTCTATGTAGGTCTTTGTGCCAGGGACAGAGATGTGAGAAGGCGGCTGCGAGAGGTCCTGGGAAAAGTTGCCCTGCTTTTAAGAGACACAAGATGGAATGGTTTCTCTTCATATGGATATAGGGCTCAGGTGCTAGTCCAAGATATGGAGCTGGCATGCAACTCAATCACATGAGCTGCTAAGGTCCCTTCAGAGTTTAAGCCCATTTGAGCGTATTTTCTTTTACAGGTGGCCAACAGCATCCAGACAGGTGTGAACAGCATTTGAGACTTGAAGAATCAGTCTCCCAAAGGATCGTCAGAGCAGATTTTGATGCTGGCACCTTTGACTTCTGCTTGGCTGGCCCCATCTCTTGGATCCTTGCTTGACTGACAGCCCAATTCTGTGAGTCTCAATGCCTTGCTTCAGCCTAAACCCTCCAATGCTGGCCATTAGCTTGTTCTGATCCCCAGATATGCCTACAGACCCCAAACCTCTAACACCCTGTTTCTGCTGCTACCTGGAGAACATGCAGGTGTGCTGCCTGCTGACCCTAGAGCCTGCAAGGCCCCACTCACGCATGGCCCCAGTACTACTCTGCTGACAGAACCCTGCCTGCTCTCCCCTACTTAGCCTCTGCCTAGGGAAACCCTTGTTCTCTCAGTTCTCTAACCTTTCCTAACTCCCCTGAGGGAGAAAATGCTTTTTCAAATAACAGGCAGTACAGAGAAAAGTACTGAGAAAGGGCAACTTTGTATTGCCTTATTTATACCCCAGGAAATTTTAATTATCAACAGTCAAGATATAAAATCATGATGTAGACCGAGGCAGGCAGATCGCTGGGGCTCAGGAGTTGGAGATGAGCTTTGCCAACACGATGAAACCCTGTCTCTTAGACTACAACTAGCCAGGAATGGTGGTGGTACACGCCTGTCGTCCCAGCTACTCAGGGGCCTGAGGTGAAAAGATCGCCTGAGCCCAGCATGTTGATGAGACTGTAGTGAGCCGAGCTTGCGCCACTGCACACCAGCCTGGGCAACAGAGTGAGACCCTGTCTTAAAAAAGAAAAAAAAGAAAAAACAAACCCTACAGCATTTATTTGAAAAAAACTTAAAAAGTAGATAACCATTACCTAAAAACCATTTTTGAAAGAAAATCAGTATTACATCAAATAGCTTCTGCTTTTTCAGATACAAAACAGACAAGAATGTGTTTGAAAATATTTAAGTCAGTATAGCATGTGGTAGTGAACTAATGCTGGAGGTTCCTGGCTGTGTTTGCTGGTCTTGCGTTGGAGGCAGGCACTCAACTAGCCCAGGGCAGCAGGTAATTTACCAGTTGAAAGGACGTTTCAATGGTTTCACAACTGGGATAGCCGTAACAGCTGAACACCCACATTAGGTATGTGTGGTTTTTTTTTAGATATGTAATATTTGCTTAGAATTTTAAAGCTAAAAAATCAGTAAATGGGCTGGATGTGGTGGCTCATGCCTGTAATCTCAGCACCTTGGGAGGCTGAGGTGGGAGAATTGCTTGAGCCCAGGAGTTGGAGACCAGCCTGGGCAATAAAGCAAGACTCCATCTCTACAATTTTTTTTTTTTTTTTTTTAGATGGGAGTTTTACTCTTGTCGTCCAGGCTGAAGTGCAGTGGCGCCATCTCAGCTCACTGCAACCTCTGCCTCCAGGGTTCAAGTGATTCTCGTGCCTCAGTCTCTGGAGTAGCTGGGATTACAGATATGTGCCACCATGCCCAGCTAATTTTGTTTGGTTTTTTTTTGAGATGAAGTCTCACTCTGTTGCCCAGGCTGGAGTATCTCGGCTCACTGCAGCCTCTGCCTCTGCCTCTTGGGTTCAAATGATTCTCATGCCTTAAGCCTCCCAAATAGCTGAGACTACAAGTGTGTGCTACCACACCCGGCTACTTTTCTTTTTTTTTTTTTTTAGTAGAGATGGGGTTTCACCATGTTGGCCAGGCTGGTCTTGAACTCCTGACCTCAAGTGATCCGCCTGCCTCGGCCTCCCAAAATGCTGATATTACAGACATGAATCACCACACCCGGCTTGTACAAATACTTTTCTAATTAGCTGGGCATAGTGGTACTTGCCTGTAATTCCAGCACACTGGGAGGGTGAAGTGGGAAGATCATTTGTGCCCAGGACATTGAGGTTGCAGTGAACTAAGATCATGCCACTGTGCTCTAGCTTGGTGACATAGCAAGACCTTGTATTAAAACAAAACAAAACAAAAAAAACTATAAACATTTAACAATTATAACCAGCATTTATTTGAAAAAACTTAAATGATATACATAACCATTACCTAAAAACCATTTTGAAAGAATTTACTACATCAAATGGCAAAAGTATTCGTGGAAATTGTAATGCATACTTGGTGATGGCTCAAAAGGCCAATGTTGAAAGTGATCACTAAAAATAGATTCTTAAAATGTAACATGGAGGGGAAAGAGGGAACTTGGAAAAGATAAAGGTATATTGGTTTTAGGTCTAATAATCACAGGTAAAGTCTTTGTTTAAAACACAAGCCTGGCAGGGGTAGGGTGGGGAGGGTTGCTCATGCCTTATACTCCCAGCACTTTGGGAGGCCGAGGTGGGCAGATCACCTGAGGCCAGGAGTTTGAGACCAGCCTGGGCAACATGGTGAAACCCTGTCTCTACTAAAAATACAAAAATTAGCCAGGCGTGGTGGTGCACGTCTCTAATCCTAGCTACTTGGGAGGCTGAGGCAGGAGAACTGCTTGAACCCAGGAGGCAGAGGTTGCAGTGAGCTGAGATTGCACCATTGCACTCCAGCCTGGGCAACAAGAGTGAAACTCCATCTCAAAAAAAAAATAAATTTTAAAACGTACCTATTAAAGGAGGCTTTTTTCCTTAGTTTTAGTTGGTGTTGATAAGCTCAGCAAAGGAGCTTTAGGGTAATACTTGATGACAGCAAAATGAAGGAAACCTTACTGAAGGTAAAAACCTAGCAAAACATTCCCCAGAGGAACAAAAGTTTTTTGCAAATACGACATACTTAGTTCTGCTTTCTACCAGTCACTAACACAGAAAGACCAAAAACTGTGTATGAGATAGTGATACTAAGATTTGAGATTTTATTCTAATTCAGTGGCATCAATCATGTAAAGAGCCATGCAGTTGAAGTGGTCCAGTGTGGCATGCAGCCCCGCAGTGACGGTGCACTTCATGCCCTGTTCGTGCTGGGGCAGCCTGTACCACCTAGAAACCACAACTGCAGTAACCACTGATACACAGACCTGTGTTACTTCTACAAGTGTTCCATTCCAACTGTATATATGCTTTAGAGTTCAAAATCTAAGTCCAGATACACTATTATAATGGGCCAGGTCCCAGACATTCTTCCTCACACCAACCAGTTAGTCCTTTTGATTTTACTCCAAACCCCAATGTATGAAATCCGAAGTGCTTGTAAGGATTTAGAACAGCACAGACTACCAGGAACAAAGCAGATACAAAACATTTCTCAGCAACCAAAAATAAAAGAAGGGAAACGGGCCACTGAGGCAGATGGGTCTCTCAGATTAAATGTCATATAAATTGCATGTGTGGAACCAAATCCAGCAGAAAACCCTCAGTTAATGAGGCATAGCTTGGTAAATTGGGAACTTGATGAGGGGTTTTTTTTTTTTTTAATGTAATCTGGTATCACTTAGAATGGCCTTAGTTTCCCATTCTCTCACCACCTTCACACAGGCCCACATGCCTGTGACATCAAATCTGTCAAATTTGGGGACGAAGGACATTAACAGTTCTTGAAAGGTGACCTTACCCACAGATACTAATTTCATTACTTAAGGAATTTTTCTTCCTCAGAATTTCTAGAATCACAAGTGATACCTGCCAAGTACAGTTTAAGTTACTAGTAGATATACACCTCTTCAATGCAGAAACTTAAGTCTCATTATGTTGGTTACATATACTGTTTTTATTTGGGTTTGTTGAATGAGAATAAAAACACCCCGGTTTCTTCTGCAGGTCCAGTCCTTCTCTCTAATGGTCATTACAAACAACCCTTAAGTGGCTGGAATATAGTCAGCAAGGGGCCCACGTGAACAGCTCATCTGGAATCTTTGCAAGTACATATTTATGTCCTTTGGTGCCTTGCACAGTAAGGCACTGTTAATGATGTAACAGAATAGAGGAAATGCCCACAGCAAATAGTTCTAGTGACAATTTACTAGACAAGTTACAGTTTAATAATGGTGGTGGTGATTGTTTCTTTCATTTTATTATTATTTTTTACAATAAGGGTGTAGCCTTTATACTCCACACACACAAAATAAAACAAGTGCTTATTACGAAAAGAGTCCCTGCCCCCACCCCCCAAGAACATCCTGAACATAGCAATTCAACAGAACAGAAAAATCAAGACAAGTTTGATTTCAAAATTTCAATAAAAAAGCAAAAGTATGTAATGCAACAGCTGTTCAACTTCCAACTCTAAATAGGCACCATTAAACAAACCCCAGTATTTTAAATTTCTCCGGCACACATTCCAGGATCAATGCTCTGAACTGTAATCAGCTAGTAATTCATAACAGGAATACAGCCTTAGAATGGAAGCTATATTGCTTCCCTGCCCCCTTTCTCTTACAATTGGAGAGTGTAGGTATTAAGGGATACAAAGTCAGAGGAAGAAGAATTAAAAAGAAAAATGCCCAAAGCTGCAGCTGTTTGGACTAGGAAGACAGCATTTTACAAACGTTCAAAAAATCCCAAGGCAAGTAACACAATTTGTTCACTATCACTCTTACTTGAAAGAATAAAGAGATCAGCATCTTATTATATAAAACTGTACTTTCAGAACTGTATTACAGGTTCACCAGAAACTATGGATGTAGTTTTAGGCATCATCAAGGAAAACAGGTTCAGTTCAGATAAAGTTAGATACTGTACATCTAGCCTAGCTGGATCTGGTGTCTGGATCTGCTCACTGTCGCCCTGAACAGCTGTGAACTAAACAATAGTACGTAACTCCATAGGAAGCTTAAGGATTGAAGAAATGTACACAGCTAGTTAGATCTCCCCTGCTTCGCGCTCTTCAGAGCTCCTCCTGTCTTCTGATCTGCCATTAGCACTCTCATAGGACCGCTTCTTATCTTTCCGATCTCTGTCACGAGGTGATCTGTCTCTTGAACTCCTGTCTCTGTCACATGATGCTAAGTCTTGGTCTCTGAATCTTTCTTTTGAGGATCTGAAAAATATTAATTTGAGGAGCAAAATATGTTGGGTAACCCAAAAACCCAAATTAAAGAATAGGATAAATATTAAGCTCTTGATAGCTGAAGATATATAGAAGAATATACCCATGACAGAGGAGTCAGTTTTCTGACCAAATACTGAGCACTACCATAGCTGATAAGGGCATTAAAACAAGAAGACGGGTGAAAACAAATAGCTGAGGGTCAGAAGGCTAAAATAATTTCTTACAGGCTACTCTCATTATCTCAGAGACAACAGAGTTTCTCCAATTCATAAAGGTATTTCAATATAAAAACTACTACATAGATAATAGCTTTAAAAAGTGAAAGAAAGGTACTGTCTAAATTTTAAAATGGCTTAGAATAGGGGCCAGATGGTGACTATCTGGGGTGCTGCAGGTCCATGCAATCTTTGTGGCAGTGTTCTGTTCTTTTTAGAATGTAAAAACCATCCATAGCTTGCTGGTTGTACAGGCTGCCGGCCAGATTTGGCCTATCGGCAACAGTTTGCCAACACCTGACTTAGATAAGAGAACTACTCAATTATTAATATGAATTTAAATAACCACTTTAAAAAATCGACTCATACTGAGTTAGCTTATTCAACCAACAAGGGGAAATAAAAAAAGACAAAGATGCTCACACTAATAAATCTTGATTAGCCGTAACTGTTTACTACCTTCTCCATTCCCATACCCAACTTCAATAAGAAAGGTGTAAATAATAACAATCAGAAGGAAAACCAAGCATATTATGGAATCAGAATAAACATGGAATCTTCTGTACTTCCAACACCTAAAATCCAACAAATTACATTTATTTGGTTCTTTACAGGTGACACAGTACTTTTACATAATTATCTCACTCAACCCATATTCAAAATTAGGATCTGAGGCACTACCAAGAACCTGAATAATTAATACTTTCAGGAAAATAAAAAATATGACTGTTCAGTTTTAGAAATATAGTTGAGGGTTAAACAAAAAAAGGTTCTAAAATAATGTAAACTTTGAATATTCTACTTAATGTTTTAATAAACTTAATTTTAAAATGATATAAAAAGACTGGGCACAGTGGCTCACACCTGTAATCCCAGCACTTTGGGAGGTCAAGGCGGGCCGATCACTTGAGGTCAGGAGTTCGACACCAGCCTAGCCAACATAGTGCAACCCCGCCTCTACATAAAATACAAAAAATTAGCTGGGTGTGGTGGTGCGCACCTGTAGTCCCACTTACTCGGGAGGCTGAGGCAGGAGATTCACTTGAACCTGGGAGGCGGAGGCTGCAGTGAGTGAGCACAGATCGCATCACGGCACTCCAGCCTGGGTGACAGGGCGACACTCCATCTCCAAAAAAAAAAAAAAACCACAAATCACAGTGCCAAGTCTACTGATTCCATGTCTACATCAGTCCTATCCATAGCCTTTGTTGGAATAAAATATGAAAAGAGACGGTAAAAATGATACCTAAAAAGACACTAGATGCTAAACAGTCCCAGAGATCAGTAATAATAACTGAAAAACTATGATTATCAACTACTATGTCCCACACATAAGTGGTTTCCATATACTATTTTATTCAAACTGCCAATAATCTTAAAGCAGGTATTCTTACTATCTCCACTTAGTAGATGGGGAAAGACAGGTGAGATAATTAAATTACTTAGCCAAGGCAGGACGTGGTGGCTCACGCCTGTAATCCCAGCACTTTGGGAGGCCAAGGCGGGTGGATCACCTGAGGTTGGGAGTTCGAGACCAGCCTGGCCAACATGGTGAAACCCTGTCTCTACTAAAAATACAAAAATTAGCCAGGTGTGGTGGCCTGGGCCTGTAATCCCAGCTACTTGGGAGGCTGAGGCAGGAGAATCGCTTGAACCTGGGAGGCAGAGGTTGCAATGAGCCAAGATCGTGCCACTGCCCTCCAGCCTGGGTGACAGAGAGAGACTCTCGTCTCAAAAAAATAAACTACTTAGCCTAAACCAATGAACCCAAGTAATCTGACTTTGGAGTCTGCACTAAACATGTCTGAACAGAGCAAAAAGAAAGATGCAAATGGTCCTCATTTACACGGGGTACTATTGCCAGGAAGAGGTCACAAAGACAATCTACTTATATCAGAGACCAGTATTCTACAGTAGGGAAAGGAGAACAGCAAAACATAAAAGGCTTTCAATAAGAACTTTTACCTTGAAAAATTAAACCCAAATATGTAGCGATAACTTGATGTTGTATGAAATACCAAGTTTTAATAATTATCTGATAATTTTTAGTAAAAACAAAGAATGATGCTTTAGAAGAGAATAATTTCAATTCAAAGATGAGAAAGTGCTCGAGAAAAGCAAAACTTTTAATAGTTTTACAAAAATAATCCTCCTTATGAACATGCTGACATCTTAGATATGATCATGTATCATGTATGGTGGAAAAATTCCTATACAACTTCATAAACGCAGGAAGCATCAGGGACTAAAATAACACAATCTCAGATGAGGGGACTTCACACCCATCCTTCCCATACCCACCACCAATAAAGACATTTAAGAGTTCAGCAACAACAATGACAATTGGGCAGATTGACACAAGAAAATGTCTAACCCTTCCATCACCTAGCAGGATAATTCTGAAAATTCATTGTGCAGATAAGACAGGTAACTTTTTAAAAAATGCTTATTTCTGAACACTGCACTGAGGGTGGACCCCCAAAATCAGTTTCAAGAGCGTGAGATAAGAGGCCTACAAATCACTCTGTCCTTTACAAACTCCCTGCTCATTCTCTGCATTTGCCTAGGATATTCACGCTATATGAAGTATCTTTTTCCTAGCTGATTCTACTTGTTCAAATTTTATCGATTACCTGAAGCCATTTTTGATTACTTTGTTATTTGCCTCATCTGAACTCTCGGATCATTTACTCTATGATATGCAGTTCAGCACTTTGTAACATGTGGTAGTCTTATGCCAGTCTAATTATTGTCAAAGATGTAGATCCTGTGTTCTAACTCACATAGGAATTTTTTTTTTTTTTTTTTTTTTTTTGAGAGACGGAGTCTCACTCTGTCACCCAGGCTGGAGTGCAATGGTGCGATCCTGGCGCACTGCAACCTCCACCTTCAGGTTCAAGCGATTCTCCTTCCTCAGCCTCCTGAGTAGCTGGGATTACAGGCATGCGCCACCATGCCCAGCTAATGTCTGTATTTTAGTATAGACGGGGTTGGTTGGCCAGGCTGGTCTTGAGCTCCTGATCTCAAGTGGTACGCCCATCTCGGTCTCCCAAAGTGCTGGGATTATAAACATGTGCCACTGTGCCCGGCCTCACATAGGAAACTTCTTAGAGCAACTTAAAGTTGTTCAACTATGTTATATGTCTTTCTTATGTTTTACTAAGTCTACTACGGTAAAACATATACAATTATTATTAAAATCACCTTAAGAACTACTAAAAACAAGGCCAGAATATAAGAAATAAAATATTGAGAGCCTATTAACAAACTCAGCTTGTGAGTGATTTCAGGGAATGGAAAGTTGAGTCAAAAAAAGGAAAGATTTTAACAGCTTTCTGTGGATTTTATTATAGATTTTATGTGGAGTAATCCACAGAATATGTAAGACTAGTAGGTACTAGGCACTCAAAAAATGTTTATCATACATATACTTTTGAATAGTTGTCAAGAAAAAAGCAATTTTAAACATGGCTTACATTACACAGAAATTACCTGGTTTAAGGGCCATCATGTGACCTGAGAAGTTTTGAGAGTTTGATCTATACAGACTGAATGCTAAACTCTTCTACCACATTATAATCCTTTGTCTATTCTTAATAGACATTCAAGTCCTCAAACATACCTTACCCTATGCCTGCACCTTTTGAATGTTCTCATTAAACCAAGGAAGTCTTGGAACTTCCTTAAGATTACGAGTCTGCCTTGCCAAGCTAAAGGTATGTAACAATACATATCTATAGTGCAGATAAAACAAGAATATACTAGAATGTGTCTGCTCTGAAAAAGCATCCCAGCTCAAATAAGTTTAGAAAACAATAAATCAAAGCTAAACAACTCTTTTAATGAAAGGACTTCTCAGAGCCCCTAATTTGCTGATTCATACTAAGGGCATTGGTATTTAATATTATTTACCTGTAAAGAACTTTTTTCCAAGACACACTAACCAGAGAAAAGCAATAACCTCTGCACATATTGGTTCCAATTTCTTGCTCTGGCTCGTAAGTATATTCTTTCAAAACTACCCATATAATCACAGAAAAACGTTGTACACCCACACACAAATGTGTACATATTACCAGATGCAAAAGTTTCAAACCAATAATCTGAACTCTAAACATAAGTAACATAAGTAAACATAAACAACTCTAAAACATTAAGGGAGCTCCATATCCTCTGATTGACACATCAATACCTCCTCTTGGATCGTTCTCTGCTCCTATCTCTAGAACTGTGCCGACTTCTCTGGTGGCTACGGCTGCGGCTACGGCTGCTGGAGCGGGACCTGTG
Organism: Theropithecus gelada; assembly: GCF_003255815.1. Lineage (NCBI taxonomy): Eukaryota > Metazoa > Chordata > Mammalia > Primates > Cercopithecidae > Theropithecus > Theropithecus gelada. Next base: position 163,940,587 of record NC_037670.1, on the reverse strand, counting down.
GCGATGGCGCTTCTCCCGAGATTTGGATCGAGTTCTCCTCTTGCGTTCACGTGACATGGAGCGAGATCGATGTCTGCGATGCTCTCTGGACCTGGATCTACCAGACAAGATTAGATTTTGTTTTTATCTTTGTAATTACTACATCTCTCATTTATTAAAAGCTTTTCTTTAAAGAGAAACTTTTTTCCAGTAGTCTTAATGTCAATTATATTCCAAGTCAGCTAAATCTACACTAAATTGCTGGTGTGTTAATAACTACATACTAGAATTCAAAATAAAACTTAATTCTCAGCCAGGCGCCGTGGCTCACATCTGTAATCCCAACCCTTTGGGAGTCTGAGGCAGGAGGATCGCTTGAGCTCAGGATTTTGAGAGCAGCCTAGGCAACATGGCAAAACTCTGTCTCTATAAGACATACAAAAATTAGCTGGGCACAGAGGCACGTGCCTGTAGTTCCAGCTACTCAGGAAGCTGAGGTGGGAGGATCACTTGAGCCAGGGAGGTCAAGGCTGCTGTAATGACCTGTGATCACACTGCTGCAGTCCAGCCTGGGCAACAGAGTGAAATTCTGTCTCAAAAACAAAAACAGGACACTGATAATTCTCAGAGATCAATCAGTAATGTATAAATTTATATCAGAAATAGTTTTTTAAGTGAAAGCAACTTTCGAACCACTACTACATGCCAGGGACTATATTATCTAGATGTGTTATGAATTTAATTGCACTTAAATATCTTGAACATTTTTTGTATTCTCTAGAAATTAAATATGTACCTGACAGACCTGGATAGAAGAGAAGAGATGAGGAAGCATACGTCAGGATAAATTACTCTCTCTCTCAATTAGAAAGGTGAGATAACCATAGAAATACGTTTTTAATGCCCACAATATGCATGCCTAGTCACAGTGTAATCAAAACAGAGTAAGGGCCAGGGGTGGTAGCTCACGCCTTTAATCCCAGCACTTTGGGAGGCTAAGGCAGGATGATCACCCAAGCCTGGGAAGTCAAGGCTACAGTGAGCTGTGTTCACACCACTGCATTCCAGCCTGGGCAATAGAGAGCAAGAAAAAACACAGTAAGACAGTTCTCTATTCAAGGAGCAAAGAGTTTGGGAGAAAGAAAACTTGCGAAAATCATTTTTGAAAACTTGACTCAGATTGCAATAACAAAATGTATTTCTAATGAATACACAGAAATAGAGAAACAAAAACCATCTGAAAACCCAGAAGATCTACGATCAAGGTGCTGGCAAAATAAAAACATTTTTTGAAAAGAAACCCACAAGGTGTAAGACACTTTTATAGCCTCCACCAGGTCACAAACTAACTTGTGGGGTCAGTGGGGGTGCGTGGGGAGGGTGGAAATGGCATGCAGAGGACATAAACATTTGACGGGAAACAAACGCATGCAATTTTGTTAGAAGAGTCACTTTATGATGGAAATGTTCTCAACTGGATTATGGTGATAGTGCACAGCTTTAAATTTGCTAAAAAATCACTGACTTCAGAGTAAATCATTTTTAATACCTCAATAAAACTGTTAAATTTAAGTCACTTTAAGAATGTGGGGTTTGCTCATAATTTGATACAGCAAGTTCAAAATCATATTATACATATGAGATAGTTTACAAATACAGTTTATGTTCAACTGATTGTTATAAACAATGCTTAAAGACATTCAGCTTATATCAACATTATAGTCAAACAAAGGTACATGACATGGATGTAGTTTTAGCCACTCTTAAAAGGAGTATTTCTGGCTGGGTACAGTAGCTTGTGTCTGTAATCCCAGCACTTTGGGAGGCCACAATGGGAGGATTGCTTAATCCTTAAACGGAAGGAGTTCAAGACCAGCCTGGGCAACATAGGGAGACTCCATATCTACAATAAAATTTTAAAAATTAGCTGGACATGGTGGCACACCCCTGTGGTCCCAGCTACTCAGGACAGAGCGAGACCCTGTCTCAAAAACAAAACAAAATTAAAACAAAAACAAAACGTATTTCCACAGCTGAAATAATTCCAAAAGGAAGCAGAGGGAAAAGATATAAAACTCAATATAAGTTTTATCAGATTATATTTCGTTTAACCACTCATTTTGAGTTATTAATGAATGCTTTTTCTTCCAATGTGTAACTTTATTCATCTTTTAAAAAATTCTAGGTAATTTTTTCATCCAAAAAATATTCACTAGGTATTTTTGCACTGTTCTAGGTACTACGGGAGGTTGAGAAGCAAAATAAAGTTCTTGAACTAAACTTAGTGCTTATACTATAGAAAAGGATCTATACAGGTTTGTAGGCAGTAAATAAAGGTATGTCAGGTGGTTAAAAAAAAAAAAGATCTATTGCTGGACACGGTGACTCATGCCTGTAATCCCAGCACTTTGGAAGGCTGAGGCAGGCGGATCACTTGAGGTCAGGAGTTCAAGCCCAGCCTGGTCAACATGGTGAAACCCCCTCTCTACTAAAAATCAAAAAAAAAAAAAAAAAAAATTAGCAGGGCATGGTGGTGCGTGCCTGTAATCCTAGCTACTAGGGAGCCTAAGGCAGGAAAATCACTTGAACCTGGGAGGTGGAGGTTGCAGTGAGCTGGCATCGCGCCACTGCACTTCAGCCTGGGTGACAGAGCAAGACTCCATCTCAAAAAGAATTAAAAGAGGTATTACACAGGGTGGAGAAAGAGAAAAGAGTGGAAATATTTATACGGAATAAGCAGGGAAGGCTTTTCTGATAGGGTGGCACTGAAGCAAAGCTAAAAGAAGAAAGGCAACAAGTGAATCAGCCATCTCAGAGAGGAGTGCTTCAGGCTGAGGGAACACAGATGCAAAGTCCCTGAGGTGGGAAAAAGCTCAGCATATCGAAGGAAAAGACCAGTGTGGCTGGAATGAAGTGAGCAAAAGGAAGTAACATCAGGGTCTTACAGGCAGGATGACCAGATACTTTTATCATTCAAACCAGAAGGCTCTGAATAAGTTACTGAGTGTAATGAGAAGCTATTAATACATATTCTGAGATAAAAGACATAAACCAGAACTATCCCAGGGCAGTTTGGGCTATGCCAAGCTTGTCCAACCTGCAGCCTCCAAGCCGCATGCTGCCCAGGATGGCTTTGAATACAGCCCAACACAAATTTGTAAACTTTCTTAAAATATTCTGAGATTTCTTTGCTATTTTTTTTTTTTCAGCTCATCAGTTATCATTAGTGTATCTGATGTGTGGCCCAGGGAAGCCAAAAGATGAGACACCCCAGACCACACCGTCACTCTATGTAAAAGCTTTGGTAAAGATGTTAACTTCTCTTATGAATGAGATGAAAAACCTTTGGAGAGTCAGAGGGCTGACGTGATGTATTTCATTTTTTTAAAGGGCTTATCCTGGCTGATGTGTGAAAAATAGAATGAGGTGAAGAAGGGGAGTGGGCAAGCACAGAGAAGTAAAGAGCCCAGTTACAAACGTACTATCTAGGTAACTGGACTAGAGGAGTAGAAATTAAATATCTGGCCCAAATACCTAAAGATGTTCTATGTGCAATACTTTATGTTTTCAACAAAGGGACCAGCTTATATTAATCAAACAGTAAACAAGAACAGTATCACAGTTTAATGTTTCTACTTACCATGCTAGATCAGAGAAATTCACCAATAATAGAAATTAACGGACACAACAGGCCCCACTTATTAATGTTCTTTAGTTTTTCTGTGTTTTAGGCAGAAACACCATTGAAAGATTTAGCTAACAGAACCATAAGTTTTTTGTTTTTCTTTTCTTTTTTTTGGAGACAGTCTCACTGTCACCCAGGCTGGAATGCAGTGGCACAATCTCGGCTTACTGTAACCTCCACCTCCTGGGTTCAAATGATTCTCCTGCCTCAGCCTCTCAAGTAGCTGGGATTACAGGGACCTGCCACCACATCCGGCTAATTTCTGCATTTTTAGTAGAGATGGAGTTTCGCCATGTTGGCCAGGCTGGTCTCAAACTCTTCACTTCAGGTGATCAGCCTCCCAAAGTGCTGGGATTATAAGCGTGAGACACTGCGCTCAGCCAGGTTTTTCCTTCATAAAAACAAATTCTCTACTTTTTAGGGAAAAGTTTTTGGGAAATTGTCTCTAGAGCTGAGAACTCAGAAGATTTCTAAAAGAAGATGTGATCTGAACAAGAGGAATGGTAGAATTTGGAAAAGACTGAGAAAGGGCATTCTAGGTGGGATTGGATCTATGAAGAAAAGCTCAACGACTGGAATGAGAGTGGCAAGTGAAGAATTGAGAAAGAACGATGTAAATACAACACATTTCCCTGCCTTTCTCAGACCAAAAAAATGTATCACCAACTAGCAAAAACGATAAAGAAAGGTTTCAAACCCCAAATATTAATGCTGAAAGTCAAAATAAAGTATTGTCTTGCTCCTTAAGGCTGCAAATGCCTCCGAAAGCTTTCTGTGATCACTGTATAAAGGAATGGGTAATAAACTCCCATAAAGTCAAGACTGCAGGGTATACTCAACATTTTGGTTTTGCTTAACCTATCAATCAAAATTTTCTCCAACTATTAACCTAAAGTATGTTTTTAACAGCTACAACCTCTTAGAACATGTTTCCTAAATGTACCACCCAAATCGATTTTTTAAAAATTAATCCTTTTACATCTCTACTCTGAGCATCTAAACGACTTAAATTTTTTTTTTTTTTTTTTTTTAAAAAGAGTCTCGCTCTGTTGCCCAGGCTGGATTGCAGTTATGCAATCTTGGCTCACTGCAACCTCTGCCACCCGGCTTCAAGCAATTCTCCTGCCTCAGCCTCCTGAGTAGCTGGGATTACAAGCGTGCATCACCATGCTCTGGCCAAAAAAATATTTTTTTAAAGGACCATTTAATCTATAAAAACTACCTTTGAAAAAGACAACTTCACTACTTATACCTGTCTTATGTAATACACCTACCTTTTCGGATTCTTGCTGTGTGATCGGGACCTAAAAAAAGAGTATGTATTTTTAGAAAAGTGGCTATAAATAAGAAAACAGTACAATGTTACATTATATTCTTCCTGATTTCTAATGTTTACATTAATTTTATAAATACAAGGCATGTACCTATGCACATAAAATTTTCCAAAATACACCACAAACTCGGCAGATTTCTTCACCTTGCAGGGTTTGCTTAACTCAGAATACCTGGCTCTTAAAGAATATGCTCCTAGGAGATTAAAACAGTACAGGTTGAGTACTCTGAAACGCTAAGGATCAGAAGTATTTCGGATTTTTTCTGTATTCTAAAATTTTTTACATTTTTTGTTGCCCAGGGTGGTCTTGAACTCCTGGATGCAAATGATCCTACCACCTTGGCCTTCCAAAGTGCTGGGATTACAGGCGGCCGATTTTTGTTCAAAATTTGAAGTGTCTGCATTATAATTCACTAGTTCAGCATCCCTAAATCCAGAAACCAAAACCTGAAATGCTCTAATAAGCACCTCCTTTAAATGCTGTCAGCACTCAAAAAGTTTCAGATTTTGAGGCTCACTGGATTTGATTTTTTGGATTTGGGATGCTCAACCTATATATCACAACTTGCTAATTTTTCAGAAACCACTTAACTGCTTGGAAAAAATTATTTTATATCTGTCATTTCTTTTTTCTCTTCTGGGAAGAGTGAAATTCTATGGTCTGAGATCTATATACTCTCGGAGCTACAACCTCATAATATAATCTCTAGAACACCTAGTTCAATTTTACAACATGTTTCTTCAAATGAAATGAGATACTCTACATAAGGCACTTGTCACATTTCCTAGCACACAGTTAACACTCAATAAAATGTAAAGTGAATATTATGGTTAGTAGAACACCACAGGGATTTTTTTTTTTGGATGATACATAGCATTGTTGAAAGCATGGCTTTGAGATCAGCCAGATTTGAGTTTTATTTCTGGTTCTACAATTCACTGTCTGTGTGACCTGAGTAAGTTATATATCCTCTCTCAGCTTAGTCTGTCACTAGCAAAAGAGGGATACTAATATAAATTTTACCGGGATGAAGTGGGGGTGGGGTTTATAAAGATTAGATGAATATGGATAAATTCCTTACTACAGTGCCTGGCATACAATAAGCACCCAGTAAATGACTGATTTTTTTCGTTTATCCCATCTTGTATAATTTTATACTAGTTTCTAATTTCCTCATCTTTCGTACTTCCGTATTTAAGCTCACAGATTCAACAACTTATTTTAACATTTCTGAAATTTGCATTGTATAATCACTGTCAAAAGAAACTTGCCATTTGGCAAACAAAGGAGTAAGATGTGATATACTTTTTCATCATCTACAAATGTGAAAATGTAGTCCTGCAAAGAAATTTTGTTCCATGTTACTGTCACCTCAATTGAATCTTAAAATGAGATTCCCAATTATTACTGAAAATTCCACTTATATATTAGAATAGTGGGCAACATTCCCATAAGGACTTAGTGTACACAAAAGAACAAGCAGATAAAAGCTCTGAGGTAAACTTCATGGTAAATGAAGAACTCTCTCTCTCTTAATAGACGACTGACATCACTTCCCCTGAAAAGGAACCATACAGACATATAGTTTTGTTTCATTGTCATTATGGTGCAAAAAGATTACCTGATTATAAGCCATGTAACATAAATTCTGTTTAAACTTCTTGAAACATACTGAGTATAATATGCTCAAAGATTGAAGGAAGTGAGCATAACCTAATACTACAAAGGGTTTTAATTAGCTTAAGCACATCTGCTAACTCTGAAGAGAAAGTATTTAACTTTCAGACATTTAAATGTAATATGGGCCAGGCACGGTGGCTCAAGCCTGTAATCCCTGCCCTTTGGGAGGCCGAGACGGGCAGATCACAAGGTCAGGAGATCGAGACCATCCTGGCTAACATGGTGAAACCCCGTCTCTACTAAAAAATACAAAAAACTAGCCGGGCGCGGTGGCGGGTGCCTGTAGTCCGGGCTACTCGGGAGGCTGAGGCAGGAGAATGGCGTAAATCCGGGAGGTGGAGCTTGCAGTGATCCAGCCTGGGCGACAGAGCGAGACTCCGTCTCAAAAAAAAGAAAAAAATAAATAAAAAAATAAATGTAATATGATTCAGGGAACACTATAAATTAGGAATACAGGCAAATCCTTTGTGATATAATTGTCCATCCTAAAGCTGCTGAAAAAGTTATAAAGATGAGTTACAAAAAAATGTTGCCACCATGATACTATGTGATTTTAGCTGCCAATGGGTAAAAGTGACTCAGAAGAATGTTTAGACATTCCAAATACTAAGAATTATAAGATTTTATCAATTAATGAATACCAATGTAAGAGGAATTATATACATTGAGGTATTACTAATAGACTTTTTAACAGGTTATGGCTCCTAGAATTGAGGAAATAACGAACCAAAGATCAATGTAAAATAAACCCTTCAATGAAACAACCACCCTTAAACCTTTTATTCACAAAATACATCATAAAAAAATAATTCTATGCTAACCTGGTACAAATCTAGCCCAATATGAAAAATCAAAGGGCTAGAAAAGGATTTTGTTATAAATCTTACAAGATATGAAGCATTCTTTATTCACTCTTCCACACATTTTAAAGGAAACCACATTCCGTTAAATGGCCAAGAGTTATGATACTTGTATAATTAAACATTTATATAATTCGCACAGTAATATTTTTTAAAGTAAGCAGAAGTTTCCCACATCCCATAACAGATTTATCACCATCTAAAATTTAAAATCAATTGTATCTCTTTTTCGAACCAGAGATTCAACTTCAATTACTTGGCCCATTACTCCATACCTCCTCAGCTTCTCCCTTTCTTCTCTTTCTCTTTCTTCTCTTCGTTTCAGCCGTTCCTGGTTTCTTTTCTCCTGCTTCTCAGCTACGACTCTCTTAAAAATGGTAATAAATGAGGAGCATATTTACTGAGTCCATTCTTAATCAGCTTTATCCTAAACTTTACATTATCTGGTTTCTAATATAGTACAAGTGCTGTCAAAATCTGTTTAATAACAATTCAATTTGAATTACTCCCAGAAATAATCATTAGGCTTACAAGTCTTCTTTCCATCATCTTTCCCCACTTTGTGGAAAATGTGTAAAATTTCACCTTTCTCCATGATTTCTATTTTTTTTTTTTTAATGAAAACAAATTATTTTAAAATAGAGACAGAAACTGGCTATGTTGCCCAGATTGGTCTACAACTCCTGGGCTCAAGTGATCCTCCGACCTCAGCCTCCCAAAGTGCTGGAATTAACAGGTGCGAGCCACTGAGATCAGCCTACGATCTTACTATTATTATTTTTTAAGAGACAGAGTCTTACTCTGTTGCCCAGACTGGAGTGCAGTAGCGCCATCTCAGCTCACTGCAACCTCCACCTGCCAGCTGCAGCTACCTGAGGAGCTGGGATTACAGCCGTGCATCACCACACCCAGCTAATTTTTGTATTAATATTTTTTAGTGGAGACAGGGTTTCACCATGTTGCCCGGGCTGGTCTCCAACTCCTGGCCTCAAGTGATCTGGCCACCTTGGCATCCCAAAGTGCTGGGATTACAGGCATGAGCCACCATACCCAGCTCCATGCTTTTTTTTTTTTGAGACAGAGTCTCGCTCTGTTGCCCAGATTGGAGTGCAGGGGCACAATCCCAGCTCACTGCAACCTCCACCTCCCGGGTTCAAGCGATTCTCCTGCCTCAGCCTCCAGAGTAGCTGGGACTACAGGCACGCACCACCACACCCAACTAATTTTTATATTTTTAGTAGAGACGGGATTTCACCATATTGGCCAGGCTGGTCTTGAACTAATGACCTTGTGATCCACCTGCCCTGGCCTCCCAAAGTGCTAGGATTACAGGCGTAAGCCACCACGCCTGGCCTTTCATGATTTCTTAGTGACATTTCCAAGTCACTTCTACAAGATTTTCCTCCTCTGTTTTCTAGTATTATCTAGTATTTTTTTTTTTTTAAATCAACCATTATAAATCATTACAAGTTCCCATGCCCTGTGATTTCTAATATGGAAATATTTAGGTCACTTCCAATTACCATCCTGATGCTGCTGCTTTTAAAGATATGAGTAAAATGCTTGAGTTCTGTTGCTAGGTCTGTATGTGCAGACTCCCAAGTAGGAACCACTGGAGTTTTAACTTGGAGCCCAATAACTATTTGCTATAGTGACTCTTTTCGAAAATTTTTTAAAAATTACTTGAGATCACCCTAGCTACTCAGAATACTGAAAAGAGCCCACTGTTACCTGCGAATCTGGAGATGTCCATAGGCATTTTCTGATTCTACATTATTTTAAATGCTATGGACCTTGAGTTAATTCCAGTGATAACAGTTACAAAGAAAATGACTATCCCATGTTTCCCATCTGTCAGCTAGTCCTCAATTCATGGAAAAACACTACAGTGCCACAATTCTTAAAAAGCTATCAGCATATTAAAAGGTAAATAGATTATATCCACGAACACTCATCTTTATCACTTCAGAAATACCACCAAATATGATAAAAATACCACATTTATCCCCTCTAAACAAGAGTAAAAACTATGTTGTTTTCCTCACAAAAGCCTATATATTGAATAGTGATTGTCCCTTTAAAAAATATATAAATTTTTTCATAAGTCCTTTCTGAAGTGGAAGCAGGAGCGTAAAATAAAACTAGAGATTCTGCAAGCTTGTTATTTAGTAAAGAATTGCAAAATATTTCAAATTAATATTGGGCTCATTTTCTCAAACTTCTTATAAATATTGTATTAATATTACATTCTTATTGACCTTATTGAAAAGAACGATAACAATGAAATTTTACAGGACTCTATTAGAAACTAGTTTGAAAGATTCCTAACTCAGTGTCATATCTAATATAAAATGGTAACTCCCAAAATAACAGAATAATATTTAAGTCTGTTTCTCAGGCAGCATCCATTAAACCAACTTGAATTTCCATCTGTAATCCTACACTGTTTAGTATTCATCATTAGATTACTATATTACTGAACCATAGTCAAGAATATTGTACAAAAAGACAACTAATACAGATCAAAAGAACAAGAGGATAAAGTGAGGAATATTTTACCAATGTACCTTTAATTCTTCAAGCTTCTCTCTTATTTCAATAAATCCCAGGTGTAGTTTACCCCCAAAATGATCAGCCAGTCGTCTGTCATTATCATGAAGTCCTAAATAGGCAGAGCAGACTTCACAGACTCGAAGTTTCTGCTGTTGAAAACTGGAAGCTGGCATAGAATTCCGATAAACTTCCTAAACAAAAGTGAGAAAAACAATGACCATATAAATCTTACTAAAAGTCATCCAATTAAATACAATATACTATGCTTCTACCAAAATGTTTTCTAAAGAATACACAAAAGCAGCCGGGCATGGTGGCTCACGCCTGTAATCCCAACACTTTGGGAGGCCAAGGAGGGTGGATCACGAGGTCGGGAGTTCAAGACCAGCCTAGCCAACATGGTGAAACCTCATCTCTACTAAAGATACAAAAAATTAGCCAGGCATGGTGGTGTGTGCCTGTAATCCCAGCTACTTGGCAGGCTGAGGCAGGAGAATCGCTTGAACCTGGGGAGTGGAGGTTGCAGTGAGCTGAGATCATGCCACTGCACTCTAGCCTAGGTGACAGCGCAAGACTCCAGCTCAAAAAAAAAACAATTACAATAAAGCATGGCTATTTTGTTATGAAAATTATAGGTTCCCTTTATCCCCATCCTCTATCCTTAGGGCCTCTCTCCACTGGAGTATAAGGAAAGAAATAATAAACATGAACAGAAATCAATGATATAGAAAACAAGAAAACAATAAGATCAGAAGACTGGTTCTTTGAAAAACAAAATAAAACTGACCAGCTAGATAAATCAAGAAAAGAGAAGACACGAACTGCAAACATTCTACAGATATTAAAAGAGAACATTATGAACAACTTTATATCAATAAATACAACTTAGAGAGATTTTGTGAAACACAAATTTACCAAAAGTAATTTTAAAAACAACAACAAAAACCGGCCAGGTGCGGTGGCTCATGCCTGTAATCCCAGCACTTTGGGAGGCTGAGGTGGACAGATCACCTGAGGTCAGGAAAGCAAGACCAACCTGGCCAACATGGTGAAAGCCTGTCTCTACTAAAAATACAGAAGATTAGCCAGGCATGGTGGTGCACGCCTGCAGTCCCAGCTACACGGCAGGCCGAGGCAGGAGAATCGCTTGAACCCGGGAAGCAGAGGTTTCAGTGAACTGAGATCGCACCACTGCGCTCCAGCCTTAGAGAGTGAGACTGTCTTTAGGAAAAAAAAAATGGCCTGGCACGGTGGTTCACTCCTGTAATCCTAGCACTTTGGGAGGCCAAGGCAGGTGGATCACCTGAGGTCGGGAGTTCAAGACCAGCCTGACCAACATGGAGAAACCCTGTCTCTACTAAAAATACAAAAATGGATTATCCAAGTGTGGTAGTGTGGGTCTGTAATCCCAGCTACTTGGGAGGCTGAGGCAGAAGAATCGCTTGAACCTGGGAGGCAGGGGTTGCAATGAGCCGAGATTGTGCCATTGCACTCCAGGCTGAGCAACAAGAGCGAAACTCCATCTCAAAAAAAAAAAAAAAAGGCTGGACTTGAACTGAACTCAAGCGACTGCCTCAGCCTGTGGAATAGCTGGGACCAAAGGCACACACCACCCCAACCAGCTTTTTCTGTGTTTTGTTTTTGTCTTTTAGTTCAACTTCTCTTTAATAACTGTTCAATAATTTCCATTCAAATACATGTTCTTAGAGAAGTATAGATATTAAAGTTTCATCTACTACTTTTTTTTTAAGTCTTACCGAATTAAGCAGAATTCGTCTACTACTATTAAGAATTTACCTCTGCTTCTCTTTTCTTTGCCCGTGCTTTCTCTACTTCATCCATTACTTTCTGGGATTCTTCCACATTCCCTTCAGCTCCTAGTTGTTCCACCTTAGCTAACAATTTACCAATTTCTTCATTTAACTCATGAACACGTTCTGCCTAAAAAGAAATAAAAACAGGTCGTGAATAAACAAGAGAATGAATTTTAAACTTCAAGATATTTCAGAACTGCTGAGAAGAGACTTGTTATCTAAGGCAATATGAGGTTAAAGAATGCTTTCGGAGCATATCCCAAATGAACTGAGACATCAGGATGTTCCGAGCCTGCCTGCCTTACCTCAATGAAGTCAGGGCTACTACTGGGCCCAATATAACTTTCTGTCCTCTGGCGAGGTGGTGTATTCCTAGTTTAAAATACCGTTTCTTCCATGATCTGGCCCTTTGTACTTTTCTAAACCATCTCTTGCTACTCCTCTACCTCACAACATAATCTATAGTTTCCCAAACTTACCCTGTTGTTTTCTACCTCTGTGACTTTGCATATACTCTTCTTTCTGGGATGGGATCCCTTACCTTTCGTCTGCCTACTGAATGTTCGTTCATTCCAACAAGATCCAACTCAAGGGTCATTTCTGTAAAGCATTCCTAACATTCACTGCATCCCAGCCCCACTTAAACACATCAGTAAACATGGCCATACTCTCTCCTTTGTGTCACCTTTGTATCTTTTTTGACAGTTCCTTTCATAAATATCATACTACTTTAAGGACAGTTAGCTGTATTTCCCATCTTTGTATCTCTAGTGCTCAGCAAATAGCCTAGGCTCAAATATGAGTTAAAGAAATGAATTGGTGGATCAAGCTCAGGAGTCCAACAGATCTGACTTATTGCTAAACCAATTACTATTTGTGTAATTTTGGCCACATTACTTATACCTGAATCCATTTCCTCATCTAAGAAGTACAGACAGTACCTATCCCACAAAGTTGTGAGAAATGAGAAAATACGCCTTGTATGTACACTGCATAGCACCTTACTGATTTTCAGCATACTTGCCTGGCAACTCCACTCTGAGTCCTTAGCTTTCCACTGAGATTAACTCTTGCCTTGGGAAAGAATACATTCCTCTTCCTTATCACTATTATCATTCTAGCAACTTAGTTCATTCTTACTGTTCTAATGGCACATAAAACATACATATAATCATTATCTTGGGCCACAAAGTCTTTGCTGTATGGCCAATTATGTTAGCAAAGAAGGTTTTAATTTTTTGTTGTTGTTATTGTTGTTTCTGAGATGGAGTCTTGCTCTGTCCCCAGGCTGGAGTGCAGTGGCACGATTTCAGTTCACTACAACCTCTGCGCCTCCTGAGTTCAACCGATTCTCCTGTCTCAGCCTCCCCCATAGCTGAGATTACAGGCATGCACCACCATGCCTGCTAATTTTGCAGTTTTTGTAGAGAAAGGTTTCACCATGTTGGCCAGGCTGGTCTCAAACTCATGACCTTAAGTAGTTCACCCACCTTGGCCTCACAAAGTGCTGGTATTACAGGTGTTAGCCACTGCACCCGGCCGAAGGTTTTAGTTTGGTATGAGTTTCCTGTCCCAACAAACCAGTTTACTGGTTTAATTAATAATCTTTACTTCTCAAATATCCTTCAACCCAAGATATTTCTTCCCTCAGCGAGAGTCCTAATTCTATTATTACTATCCTTCCTCTCTACCAAATGGTATTTTCCTTTAAATACATTACTGAACAACTAAACTGTTGTCCAAAACTCTTTTTCCCTGTATCCATGTCCTTGACCATGTAATTGTGTACCATCGTACTCTGACTCTGAATTTGGCCATGAACTTGTTTTGGTTATTAAGATGGTAGCAAACATGACCAAAGGAGAGGCCTGTGTGATGGGGCTTGATGCTTCTGCACCTCTGCCACCACCATGAGAACACGGCCAGGCTAGCCTGCTGGGCATGGCTCTGCATCCTCCAGCGATCTGCAAGGCATGTGAGTAAGCCCAGCTAAAACAAGAATAACTACTCAGTCAAGTTCAGTCTAAATCATCAACTGCAGAGTCACGGGCTAAATAAATACTTACTGTTTTAAGTCACTGAGCTTTGAGGTGGTTTGTTATACAGCATTTCTGTAGTGATGGATAACCAATACAACCAATACAACTCAGGCTCACTTACAGATCTCTTCCAACCATGAGATACTAGATCCTTTGTACTTCAGGATGCCCGTCTTTCCAGTCCCCATCTTCAGAGAACTTTTAAGAAAAGGCTGACTAAAAGCAACCCTTTTCTCAAACGATGGAATCTATTTTCATTTGCATATACATATCTGAACACCATATTTTAATACTGTCATCTAAACTCCACCTGGGTAACTCTTTTTCTCCCATTCTGCATTTTCATAAAACACACTAGATCATACTGGAATATAATTATGTTGTAATAAGTCATCAACAAAATGCAATATCGAAGACCTTGTTTGGATCCTAATAACAAATCGACTTTATATAAGAAAAATAAACATATACTGGATAACATTAAAAAATTACTGTTAACTTTATGTATGTATTACTGTGGTTATAATTTACAGGTGAAATATGACATTTAACATTTGCTTTTAAAAGCAAATAAAAATACTGTAGTATATCTGTACAATGGAGAAATAAAAAGGAATGAACTGATACAAACAACTTGAATGAATCTCAAGAAAGTTATATGGAATGAAAAAGGTCAAATCTCAAGAGAGTACACAGGATTTCATTTACATAACACTCCATGAAATAACATAACTACAGAGACAGAGAATAGGTTAGTGATGGCCAAGGTGAGAGATGTTGAATAGGGGTGAAGATGGATGTAGCTATCAAAGGGGTAACATGAGGCAGCCTTGTGGCAATGCTATAGTTAAGCATCCTAATTGTGGTTGCAATTACACATGTGATTAAACTACAGAGAGCTGGCCAGGCGTAGTGGCTCATGCCTATAACCCCAGCACTTTGGGAGGTCAAGGTGGGCAGATCACTTGAGGCCAGAAGTTTGAGATCAGCCTGGCCAACATGGCGAAACTCTGTCTCTGCTAAAAAATAAAAAGAATTAGCTAGGAATAGTGACGAACGCCTGTAATCCCACTTATTCAGGAAGCTGAGGCATGAGACTTGCTTAAGCCCAGAAGGCGGAGAATGCAGCGAGCCAAGATTACAACACTGCACTCAAGCCTGGGCAACACAGCAAAACTCTGTCTCAAACAAAAACAAAAACAAAAAAACTGCACAGAGCTATACAAACAGACATGCATATACAAATAAATGCATGCATAACTGGCAAAATCTGAATCAAATATAAGGATTAGACCAATGTCAATTTATTTGATATTGTACTACATTGTGTAACATGTTAACATTGGGGCAGACAAGAGAGTATACAGAATTCTTCGTATATGTCTTTCCAATCTCTTGCAAATCTAATTATTTCAAAATAAAAAGTTAAAAGGAGTCGAAACAATACTTTGTACTAATGAAATGATTAAAATTCTTACCTTTGCTGCTACTTCAGCACTAATCTCTTCTTGAGTTTCTGCTAATCTTTTCTTGGCCACTTCTGTTCTACGATCACAATCTGCAATGAATGACTGCAGATGATCCATGGCCTACAAAGTTTAATTAAAGACAATTACTGTCAGAAAGTCGACTTTATTCAGAAATATCTTCATACAAAAATCACATTTTGCTTTTTAAAATGCTACCATGGTGGGGCACGGTGGCTCACATCAGTAATCCAAGCACTTTAGGAGGCCAAGGCAGGCAGATCACTTGAGGCCAGCCTGGCCAACTTGGCGAAATCCTGCCTCTACTTAGAATACAAAAATTAGCCAGGTGGGTGGTGCACACCTGTAGTCTCAGCTACTCGGGAGGCTGAGGCACAAGGAACACTTGGGCCCAAAGAGGTTGAGGCTGCAGTGAGCCCTGATGATGCCATTGTACTCCAGTGTGGGTGACAGAGTGAGGTCATTAAAAAAAAAGCAGCAGCAGCAGCAGCAGCTGGGCGCGGTGGATCTTGCCTGTAATTCCAGCACTTTGGAGGCCGAAGCAGGTAGATCACCTGAAGTCAGGAGTTTGAGACCACGCTAGCCAACGTGGTGAAACCCCGTCTCTACTAAAAATACAAAAATTAGTCAGGCATGGTGGTGTGCGCCTGTAATCACAGCTACTCAGGAGGCTGAGGCGGGAGAACCACTTGCACTTGGGAGGTGGAGGTTGCACTGAGCCAAGATCGCACCCCTGCATTCTAGCCTGGGTGACAGAATGAGAGTGTGTCTCAAAAAAAATCACTTGAGGACATGGAGAAATGTTCAGGATTCATTTGTAAATAAAAAGCAAATTACAAATGTTATGCAGTAAGATCCCAATTTTGTAAAATAAAGACAGAAAAATCTGCTGCAAGTCTAGATCTGAATGGACAAAAACACGGAAAAAATGGAAAACTATACAAAATGCTAACAATAAGCATTTCTGACATTTTTACCCTTTTTTAATTCTCCAAACTGCTTTATAATTTTTTCTTTTTTGAGACAAGAGTCTCACACATTAGGAAAACTTATCTTTTTTCAGAGAATAAACCATTGAGAATTTTAGCAATATCTACACTATAAAAATTCAATATTTATATAAACGATATTTGTGAGGCACATATTAATGTGTATAATTAATAGTTCATTTAAAAGTAAACTTTAAGAATTCATTCTCAAGTTTGGACTTCCAAATCTTACTGTACAGAAATATAACTAATTCAAGATACAAATGTTTAACTAAAAATACAAATTTATTCAGCTCACACTGAATTCCAGAAACAGCTGGATAACCCAAGAATTTCTTCAATGTGAAAAGCAATAAGGATCATTTTTAAAAAAGCTTTTATCTGTGATAAAAATAGTTAATTAATTTGAAATTTACTTTTTAAATCACAACAGAAATCTATTCAAATTTCCTTATGTAAAGATAAAGGTGGCATCTCAAAGCACTGAGAGAAAAGATGGACTAATTAGCAAATAGTGTTGGGTGACTAAGTAGCTATGTCACATTGGGAGGTGACTAGATCCATATCTCAATTCCTTAAACCAGAATAAACGCGAAAAGTCTATAAAATGAAGCCAAAATATGCCAGAAGAAACCACGGGAGAGAATTCTTAGCACCTCAGAAAAAGAAAAGTCTTTAGAATTAATGAAATAGATTTGGTTTTTCTGTTTGTGTTTTGAGACGGAGTCTTGCTCTGTCCCCCAATGTGGAGCACAGTGGCACATCTAGGCTCACTGCAACCTGACTCCCAGGTTCAAGTGATTCTCCTGCCTCAGCCTCCCAAGTGGCTGGGATTACAGGCACCCACCACCATGTCCAGCTAATTTTTGTATTTTTAGTAGAGATGGGGTTTCACCATGTTGGCTAGGCTGGTCTCAAACTCCTGACCTTAGGTGATCCACCCCTGCCTTGGCCTCCCAAAGTGCTGGGATTACAGGCGTAGGAGCCACCACGCCCGGCTATAGATGTGTTAAAGATTGATAAATCAGACAATATAAATATAAAAGTATTCCGCAAGGCCAAAAACCACCAAAAAAGTAGGGAAAATTTGTTGTAAATTGTATTTCCAAAAACAATTTCAATTCCATTAGCAGAAATTGTTGGATATTCAGAAGACAGGAGGACCTGTTTACTGGTTTATCTCCTAAAAACTAAATTTAAAACATCTATTATTTCACTAATAAAATATATCATAAGATTATGCACATTAGTATGTTTTATGTAACGCTGATTGTTATGCTTTATATGCAAAAAAGGTTTATTTTTATGCAAACGATTTTCATGTAAAAGCAACAATATAAAGTTACATTTCAGGCTCTTTTAGATATCTAAATGGTGTCTTCCATTGCTTGGTTTTTCATTATAAACATCGTCCTTGATATCCCCCAAACGGCCGGATGCGGTGGCTCACGCCTGTAATCCAGCACTTTGGGAGGCCAAGGTGGGCAGATCACGAGGTCAGGAGATCGAGACCATCCTGGCTAACAAGGTGAAACCCCATCTCTACTAAAAACACAAAAAAATTAGCCAGGCGTGGTGGTGAGCACCTGTAGTCCCAGCTACTTGGGAGGCTGAGGCAGGAGAATGGCACAAACCCGGGAGGCAGGGCCTGCAGTGAGCTAAGATCGCGCCACTGCACTCCAGCCTGGGCGACAGAGCGAGACTCTGACTCAAAAAAAAAAAAAAAAAAATTCCCCCAAACACCTGTACACATGTCCCTCACTATCTGTGCGAGATTGGTTCCAGGATACCCAGTGGATACCAAAATCCATGAATGTGCATTTTTTAATATAAAATGATGTAATACTTGCATATAATCTCCCATTACACAACCTCTCATATACTTTAAATTGCCTCCAGATTACTTATAATACCTAACACAATGTAAATGCTATGTAAACAGTTATACTGTAATGTTTGGGGAATAACAACAAGAACAAAATGTCTGCACATGTTCAGTACAGATGCAACAATCCCTTTCTTCTGCTAAATATTTACAATCCCCAGTTGGTTCCTTCTACAGATTCCACGACAGATATGGGGGGCCAACTATACATACGTATATATATAAGTAGATATAAAAATAAATTATGAATGTAAAAACTCAGTATATTACTAAAGATACGTCCTTATATACACTATTAATTAGTTGCTTACATTTGCTTGATATTTCCTTAATCATTACTACTTTGTTGGGAAGAATATGCTTAATTTTCAAAAGAATATATGAATCATATGACTTTTACACATTTTCTTAAAATACAGTCTCACCTCATATTTTTAAAAGAGTTGTCAAGAAAGTACATGATCTTACTTGAGTCTTACCCTTCATATAACCACAGAGGATAAACTGCTAAGAGTTTTTCTTATTAAGAGAGATTAATCCACATGTTTTACAGCAAAAGATAACAAACCATTAAAGCAAAATCACATACATCAAGTTCAAAGAAAAAATCTTGTTCTTTGGATGCAATTTCATAATCCGCTCTTAAAGCCAGGTCATGGACTTTCAGACATTCTCCAAGATCCATTCTCTGGAAGGGAAAAAAGACATAATATTGAAACAAAAAAACACTTTTTTAAAAAAAATGCATCAACAACCACAGTTCTTTTCAGAATACATATTAAGTCATACAGATGCTTTTTTATGTAGGGGCTCCCAAATTACAAAATTTCATAGACAAATAAAAAACGTGGTGTCAGAAGAAGAAAATGGCACCAATTCTGTCTACCAACAGATGGGAACAGGGATCACTTGTACTTAACCATAAATGGATATGGAAAAGCTTTTCAGAATCTGAGAAAAGCTTCTAGCTTCTATATCACAACATAGTTCATTTAGCTCCACAACACAAAAAAGATAGTTAATTTTAAACCAAACTAAAAGAATATATAAATTGAATCATTGCGATGTCAATGTGCTTTGAAGAATATCTTATTTTTCAAATAAAGATGGAGTCCTCAAAAAACAGACTGGTGGCTGGGCATGGTGGCTCATGCCTGTAATCCCAGCACTTTGGAAGGCCAAGGCAGGAGGATCGCTTGAGCCCAGGAGTTTGAGACCAGCCTGAGCAACACACTAAGACCTGTCTCAATTTTTAAAAATAAAAAATAAATTTAAAAAAACCCAAAACAAAACAGACTGGTGACTCTGATAGTCTTGTCCCCGGGGACAAGACTAATTAGTAAAGAGATGATTTACTAATAACACCCAATATAAGTGCACAGAGAACAAGCATTTAACCCCACTTACAATAAACATGTATCAGGGAAATAAATACTCTTACTGAACCTAGGGTCCTTCTACTTGGAAACTCCAATTAGGTGTTATTTACCAAACCAGAGGCTTTTCTCGTATCTGAGACAAAATATCTAAAAATCTATCCATTTTTGCATGTATCTAGGCAACTTTCATGAAACTTTTTTGGGGGAAAATATGAGGAGAAAAAATTGGCAAGATGCAAGATCATTACAGTTATGATTAATCGGTGATCAAAGCAAGGCAGAGATTTTCCAACTGGAGGCGTGACCACCCTTGGAATACCTCAAAATCTCTGGAGGGTTGGTAAAAAGGGAGTACAAGTCATCCTCCTTCCTTTGACTATTAAGGTCCCACTATGGTAAGCACTATCTTAGGTGCTAGGGATATAGAGTTAAGTGACAGAGACAGTCTGACTTCATGGAGCTTACATTCTATTTGAGGGGAAACAAATAACAAGAAGCATGTCTATGAACAAAGTTAGATGATGTAATAAAATAGCAATGCTCCCCATTACTATGGGGGGCTACTTGGGATGAGCTGGTCAGAGAAGACCTTTCTGAAGAGGATACAATTAAACTGGATCTCAACAGGGAGAAGCAAATGAATCTTAGGAAAAGGCAAAAAGTAATGTTCCAGGTTGTACAGAAGATTTAGAAAGCAGATCTTTAAAGTATTTATTTATTTATATGCCACTGTTAATCACAGGGAAGTTCATGGTAACAGGGAACAGGAACAGAGTATGGCACACAGGTCTGAGTCTTAGCTTTGTATACAGTATCTAAAAATGAGTCTGCCTATTTAACTTGTCAACAATCTAAATATGTATAAAAAGTATGATAATTAATTTTGTAAAATATCCCAACTAAAAAGCATAGTTAATTCACGAGATCAAGATTCAAAAGTATTAACAGACCAGATAAAATTTAAAAGAAACAAATATGAAGTCCTATAGTTACATATCCAAGACAATAAATTTACAAATAAGTAGGTATGAGCAGAGAATCAGACAATTTAAAAATTTAAGTAGTCAAGAGTAACGGTTACAGTATGGCACAACTGAGAAAAACTTATATTGTCTAAAACTAACTCAAAGAGGACACAGTATAAACAAAGCAGGAATTCTCTACTGAAGGCTGGTTTTAAAAGCAAACCACTGCTCTCCAAAACACATTCTATGTACTAACACATTTCAAAAGGAATATGAGAAAATTAGACATAAGTCCATCCTGGCTAACACGGTGAAACCCCGTCTCTACTAAAAAAAATACAAAAAACTAGCCGGGCAAGGTGGCGGGCGCCTGTAGTCCCAGCTACTCGGGAGGCTGAGGCAGGAGAATGGCGTAAACCCGGGAGGTGGAGCTTGCAGTGAGCTGAGATCCGGCCACTGCACTCCAGCCTGGGCGACAGAGCGAGACCCCGTCTCAAAAAAAAAAAAAAAAGAAAGAAAATTAGACATAAGTATCTCAAAACCAGGCTATACAAAAAAGCCAGGGAACAGAAATAAATAGAGAAGACAAAAATAAGACTGAACCAACTTCAATCAACTGAGGAATTTTTCATAAAGCAGCAGAAATAGATTTGTTTTATTATGGGGCCAAATAAACAAATATTATTATTTGTTTTATTATGAGTCAGACTTTTAACTCTCTGAATACTTGTTCTTTTTTTGAGACAGAGTCTCACTTTGTCACCTAGGCTGGAGTGCAGTGGCATGATCATGGCTCACTGTAGCCTCCACCTCCCAGCTCAAGCGATCCTCCCACCTAAGCACCCCTCCCTGACAAGTACCTGGGACTACAGTCACCCGCCACCATTTCCAGCTAATTTTTTTTTTTTTTTAAATAGAGACAAAGGGTGCTACCTTGCCCAGGCTGGTCTCAAACTCCTGAGCTTGACTGATCCTCCCACTTCAGCCCCCCAGTGCTGGACTACAAGCATGAGCAACTGCACCTGATCAGGAAAATATTTTCAATAATCAAAGTCTTCCAAAGGTAGAACAAACATCCTCAGAGTTAGTGAGTTCCCAGATAAGTGAGGTGTTCAAACACTGTTTTGACAACCCTTTTACTAGGATATTAAGGAAAGAATTCAACCATCAGGTAGTTTTTTTCTTCCTTCGGACTCTTACATGTTGTGACTATTAAAACAACAACAACAACAACAACAAAAAACCAACAATGTTTCTGGCCACAGTGGCTAATGCCAGTAATTCCAGCACTTCGGGGGGCCAAGGTGGGAGGATCGCTTGAGCCTAGGAGTTCCAGACCAGCCTGGGTAACATAAGAAGACCCCATCTCTACAAAAAGTAAAAAAGTAAAAAAAAAAAAAAAATTATCCAGGCATGGTGGCCCATGCTTATACTCCCAGCTCCTCAGGAGACAGAAGCAGGGGGATCACTTGAGCTCTGCAGGTCAAAGCTGCAGTAAGCTGTGATCATGCCACTGCATTCCAGCCTGGGTGACAGAGCTAGACCCTGTCTCAAAAGTAAAAACAAACAGAAAATGTTTTTCTGTAAAACTATATTACCTTCGGTTCTTAATTACATAATGGAATGAATGGGAATGTATAAATTCTGCCCTCAAAGTTATCCTTTGGGAAATAATGAGGACTCATCACTGTTATAAAAGTCCTCATCATGCTTAGTGGTATTAAAGTACTGTACTGTTACTGAGTATGCTGAGATTTTTCCAGGCTCCAATCCTTACCTCCAATTCATTAGTCTGGTTTAACAAGCTAAGGAGTTTTTTCAGTGACAATAAACAAAAAGTAAAGCTTTCTATGAATGTGTAGAAATTCAAATTTAAAAGGTGCTCATTAAACAACAATTATTAAGAAAATGCAGAAAAACTTCAATATTCCTAAGAAAGAATTCCAGAAAACATGATAGGAATGAAAGAAGCTAACGGCAGAAGGAGGCTGTCATTGTCTTTGATATGCCAGGAAGTAGGTTTCTGAAATTAACAATTTCTAAACATCAATCATGCCAACAACTTCCTTACTATTTTATTTCCACAGCTATAGCTGTTCACACGCTAAATTTTATTTCATAAAATGCAAGATGTCACAGTTGGAAAGGCTTTTTGATCCACTGTAGTTCTCAAACTAGACCTGGGGAACTTTTACATAATATTGATGGAAGCTTTTTAAAAAGT
Organism: Theropithecus gelada; assembly: GCF_003255815.1. Classification (NCBI taxonomy): domain Eukaryota; kingdom Metazoa; phylum Chordata; class Mammalia; order Primates; family Cercopithecidae; genus Theropithecus; species Theropithecus gelada. The sequence continues at coordinate 163,917,714 of NC_037670.1, read as the reverse complement.
CCCAATTCCTACCTCCCAAAGACTAACTCAATTGTAAAAGCCTTCCAGGTACTTTTAATGTGCAGTGTTGAGAACCACTCACTGATCTAGTTTTATTCCCATTCTTTGCACAGAAAGAATGACTTGCTCAGGGTGCTTATCAGAAAATCTCGTTAGACTGATTCCTAGTCTAATATAGCTTCCACTTTACCATGCTAGTTCCCGTTATTTCAGTACTAACTTACCTTCCAATATTTTTCAGTAAGTCATTCCCCACAACATCTAAAAAAGCTCACAGCAGAGATTCAAAGCAGCTGTCTACTTTCTTTCTTCTGTATCTCCTTTATCTTACTTTCATCAGTTCCCTGATCAACTACATTTCCAATCTGTATTCAACAAAAACTTAAAAGTAACACATAAATTTTGCCTCACTGTTTTTAACCTAAACATCTGTCTCTATTGCAAGAATTCTAGGCTCCCTGCCTCCACATCTTTAAAGTTACATCACACAACCAACCAAAGGAAGAAAAGCAACTATGTAGACCAAGAACAAAATGAACACAAGAAAACATACAATTTTACCACTATAGTAGAGGTGGACTTCTTGGTGAGAGTAGCCTTTTGGGGAAGGCATGCCATGGGGAAGATTCATGAGAGGGGTAAGATTGACTCACTAAAATGTGACTTCCATAGAGCAAGAATTCTTCTGTTTTATCTACTATGTGCCTATGCTGAACAAATCAAACTGAAAAAAGGGCAAAGAAGAACATTTGACACAGGGGGGCTTATTAACAAGCCAGAGTGTTCAAGATGAATTACAGGACAAAACTAATCTGAGTTCCTGGAGGGGAGGTTCTCCTTAGCCTCTCCTTGGATTATCTCCTTTGCTTGGACTCCTTACCTTCTTAAGTGTTTTGAGCTACTCTTCTTTTTTCCTCCAAGAGGCAGGGCTTGTCATAGTCTAGCCTGCCTCACCACAAGCCCTAGGACCAAGGGCCTAATTGTAACAAAGAAGGCTTTTTTGTATGTGGAATATCTTCAGTGGTTATCTCTTCAGGGACCTAGTGGGACAGTAGGTATAGCCAAGGCAGATTTTCAGAATACTAGGCATCTATGTTCCTCTGTCCATACCATGATGACTACTAAGCATCTGCTCTGGCACTGTGCTACGCACATGAGGAGTATTTAAAATTTAAAACAAGGTCAGATGCAGTGGTTCACTCCTGAAACCCCAGCACTTTGGGAGGCCAAGGCAGGCAGATCACTTGAGGTCAGAAGTTCGAGACCAGCCTGGGCAACATGGTGAAACCCTGTCTCTACTAAAAACACAAAAAAATAGCTGGACGTGGTGGCAGGCACCTGTAATCCTATCTACTCAGGAGGATGAGGCACAAGAATCACTTGAACCCAGGAGGCAGAGGTTTGCAGTGAGCCGAGATCGTGCCACTGCACTCCAGCCCGGGAAACAGAGTAAGACTCTGTCACAAAATATATGTGTGTGTGTGTGTGTGTGTGTGTGTGTGTGTGTGTGTGTATTATTTATTTTTACTTTTTTAGAGACAGGGCCTCACTCTGTCCCCCAGTCTGGAGTACAGTGGCATGATCTCAGCTCACTGCAACCCTGCCTCCCAGGGTCAAGCAATCCTTCCGCTTCAGCCACCTGACACCTGAGTAGCTGGGACCAACAGGCACACTCACCATACCTGGCTAATTTTTTGGAGATGGAGTCTCACTCTGTTGCCCAAGCTGGAGTGCAGTGGCGTGATATCAGCTCACTGCAACCTCTGCCTCCCAGGTTCAAGCGATTCTCCTGCCTCAGCCTCCCCAGTAGCTGGGATTACAGGCATGCACCACCACACCCAGCTAATTTTTGTATTTTTAGTAGAGATGGTGTTTCACCATGTTGACCAGGCTGGTCAAACTCTTGACCTCAGGTGATTCAACCACCTCGGCCTCCCAAAGTGTTAGGATTACAGGCCTGAGCCACCACACCTGGTCTTAAACTATTTTTTAATTTAACAAGCAGCTGCTGGGAGTGGTTGCTCACGCCTGTAATTCCAGCACTTTGGGAGGCCGAGGAGGGCAGATCACTTGAGATCAGGAGTTCGAGAACAGCCTGACCCAACATGGAGAAACCTCATCTCTACTAAAATAATACAAAATTAGCCGGGCGTGGTGGTGCATGCCAACTACTCGGGAGGCTGAGGCAGGATAATCGCTTGAACCCAGGGGGCAGAGGTTGCAATGAACCGAGATCACGCCACTGCACTCCAGCCTGGGCAACAAGAGCGAAACTCCATCTCAAAACAAAAAACAAAAAAATCAGGTAGCTTACTTCATAATTAAATTCCTTCCACAAGTTTATTCTTGGTTTTTAATTTTTACATCTAAATGCTTAGATTGTAGATTTTTTTTTAAATGCTTATTTGTTTTTTTTTGTTTTTTTTTTTTTTTGAGACGGAGTCTCGCTCTGTCGCCCAGGCTGGAGTGCAGTGGCCGGATCTCAGCTCACTGCAAGCTCTGCCTCCCGGGTTTATGCCATTCTCCTGCCTCAGTCTCCCGAGTAGCTGGGACTACAGGCGCCCGCCACCTCGCCCGGCTAGTTTTTTTGTATTTTTAGTAGAGACGGGGTTTCACCATGTTAGCCAGGATGGTCTCGATCTCCTGACCTTGTGATCCGCCCGCCTCGGCCTCCCAAAGTGCTGGGATTACAGGCTTGAGCCACCGCGCCCGGCTTAAATGCTTATTTGTAATTAAGTTCAGCTCTGCATTTTGTCTTCTCCATTCTGAATCTATTACTCCATGAAATGTTGACCAAATAACTATACCTGATCCTGGTAACTTATAGCCCCACAGCGTTTTATACTGTTGTTTTACCAACAAGGTAACAAAGCCAAATTGTCAAGAATTTTTAACTTTTCTTTTGAAATTCCAAAAGTGAGTGTTATTTCCCCAAATAAACTCTAAGCTTCGTTAGAAAAACTGTCTGTTTCTCTTACTTATCCCTCCCAGGAGACCAAGTTTTGCACAAACCAGGACTATTGAATAAACCTGATAATTTGACTAAGGAATTCTATTTCTAAGGAATAGTGAAATAATTATAAAAAGATAAGTGGAGAATAAAGTTTAACAATGTTTTTTAGAAAACAAGAAACATTTTAAGAGCCTCTCAACAGGGGTTTGGTTGATTCAGCTATGGAACAGCTACACAGTGTCTATTTAGTCTTTAAAAATGATGTTCTTGATATACCAAGTGGAGAAAAGAGAAGCTGGCAAAGAAAGATGTAATAAAATATGTATTTTGGAATTTACAAATCTGTATTACTATGAGGGTTGTTTGAACTTTCTGGTACCAGTTGAATTATAAGCAATGAGCATGTATTATTATTACAGTTAGAACAATCAAAGAAGCCAGGCCAGGGGTGGTGGCTCACACCTGTAGTCCCAGCACTACGGAAGCCTGAGGCAGGCAGATCACTAGAGGTCAGGAGTTCGAGACCAGCCTGGCAAACATGGTGAAACCCCATCTCTACCAAAAATATAAAAATTAGCTGGGCATGGTGACATGCCTGCATCCCAACTACTCGGGAGGCTGAAGCAGAAGAATCACTTGAACCTGGGAGGCAGAGGTTGCAGAGAGCCAAGATCATGTCACTGCCCTCTAGCCTGGGTGACAGACTGAGACCAGACCCTGTCCCCTCCTCCAAAAAAAAGAAGCCAATTTAATTTTAGAGAAAAAAAAATTGAGAGGCATGTGAAAACTATACATTAAAATTAACGAATAGAAATATTATGGTAGAGCAAATAAAAAGGTTGATTTATACATTTTGAGTGTACTGTTAAGTGTAAATTAATAGTAGCAATATGTTAATATATAAACGATAGAATTTGGCATAGTAATAGCTCCAAGTAATTGTAAATACACCTGCTTTGTTATGTGTTTCAACATTTGTTCAGTTCTATGAACCAGATCCTGAACAAAATTACAGAACAGCATGAGAATATAATTTCTACAATCAAGGAATTTATATTCACAATGGAAATCAAGACATTAAAGCAATAGCTGCAAATGTCTACAAAGATGTACATACAAGGATTTGACTGCCACAGTGTACACCAAAAACAGAAACAAAGACTATTATTAATACTCACTGCATATAAAAGATAAGAGAACAGCCACACTACAAAATATTATTCAGGCATTTTAAAAAATGCAGACAATTGATACGGAAACCTCTCCAACACAAGTGAAAAAAAATTCAAACAATTTAACGCCATCCGTTAAAACACATAACCTTGTGTAAATGCACAGAAAGGAGAGTGAAAGATGTACAGTAAATAGTTGACAAGGTTTAGATCTGAGAAGGAGGGTGAGGTATAATTGGAAACATTCATGTTTTATGCTTTATTCTCTTGTACTTAAAAACTACATTGTCTAAGTAATAAGACAGACTAGGCCAGGCGCAGTGGCTCACGTCTGTAATCCCAGCACTTTGGGAGGCCGAGGCAGGTGGATCACTTGAGGTCAGAAGCTTTGAGACCAGCCTGGCCAACATGGCGAAACCCCACCTCTACTAAAAATACAAAAATTGGCCGGGCGCGGTGGCTCAAGCCTGTAATCCCAGCACTTTGGGAGGCCGACACGGGCGGATCACGAGGTCTGGAGATCGAGACCATACTGGCTAATACAGTGAAACCGTCTCTACTAAAAAATACAAAAAACTAGCCGGGTGAGGTGGCGGGCGCCTGTAGTCCCAGCTACTCGGGAGGCTGAGGCAGGAGAATGGCGTAAACCCGGGAGGCGGAGCTTGCAGTGAGCTGAGATCCAGCCACTGCACTCCAGCCGGGGCGACAGAGCGAGACTCTGTCTCAAAAAAAAAAAAAAAAAAAATACAAAAGTTAGGCGGGTGTGGTGGCATGTGCCTGAAGTCCCAGCTGCTCAAGAGGCTGAGGCAGGAGAATCACTTGAACCCAGGAGGCGGAGGTTGTGAGCTGAGATGGCGCCACTGCACTCCAGCCTAGGGGACATAGTGAGACCCTGGTCTCCAAAAAAAAAAAAGAAAAGAAAAGAGACTGGGAACTAGACCACATCAGAACACCTCCCTTCACCTTGTATTATCCATTTGATCCTGAGAAATTCACTTAAACTCTGAACTTCCAAGCTAGAGTGCACTGGCACGACCATAGCTCACTGTGGCCTTGAACTCCTAGACTTAAGTGATCTTCCTGCTTCAGTCTCCTCAGTAGCTAGGACGACATGTGCATGCCACACCGAGTTAATTATTTTTTTTGTTGAGATGGAATCTTGCTGTGTTGTCCAGGCTGGTAACTCCTGGCCTCAAGTGATCCTGCCTGTGCCAGCTGAACTTCTGTTTTCTCAAGTACTTCAGGATTGCTGTTCAGATCAAGTAAGATGTTTACAAAAGCACTCTGAAGGCAGGCTGTCAACCTAGTTATTTTGCATATTGATTGCAATGGGATATAAGCTCAATGAGGGAGGAACACAGCCTTTCTTGATGATTCTAACAACCCCAATCAGATAACACTGTTCACCACATAATAGGTACTCAATATTGTGTTATATAATATGACACAATAGTATATTACAGCTCAATTATTTGTTCAGTGAAGAACTTATTTCCTTGGCTCATAACTTTACATACTTCTAATGCTTCCATTTTCAAGTGAATTCACAAAAGAGGGCTATCTTTATTAAATATCAGTGTGTATGAGGAAGTTTCTAGGACAAGTGAAGATAATTTACACAGAAGACACAGAATAGAGGGAAAGAGCCAGAGCAAATGCTTCAAGGGAGAATACAATATTTCCTATCAGGAAAATAAAGAGGAACAACTTAACTGGAACGAGATGATTTCTACTAGAAGATAAAGGAAAATGATGGGGGGGAAAGAGGATGTAGGATTATACTGGCCCACAGGCCACTAGTTTACAGCCTCTGACTAGATTGTGAAAGAGTCTGAAAATGAGTCAAAAAAATGCAGAATTTATTCTGTAGGAAAAGAATACTTGACTACTTAGGCAGAAATATGACACAATAAAATCCATGTTTCAGAACAATTAACACTAGACAGATTGACTAGAAGAAAGAGACAAAGGGCAAGAGAAGATATTACAAGAACCTAGGAATAAAGCCACTGGGGTCAAATTAGAACAGAAAAGAGAAAGCAGGTGATAGAGGTATATCAGACTGCCGAAGAATTAAAAAACAAAAAAACAAACAAACAAACAAAAAACCCCCACACACACACAAACCAACAAACAAACAAAACCATTTAAAAAATGTGAAGTGTCTCTGGAATAATGAATCCCATCACACCTTCTTACAAATGGGGAAATCAAGACTCAGATCAACATCTGCCTAAGATCATAAGCTAATGGCAGCAGAGTAAAAATCTCAACAGGTCTTTAATATAGCTCAATATTCTTTCAATAACACAATCACTTTCAACCTACAGGTATTAGCTAAATGGAAATTAAGTGTGGAAAGAAAGAAAAAGTCAGGAGTCTTTTCAGGGTTTCAAGCATTTCAAACATGAGAAAACAATGATGCCACCAAGAGAACTGACTAAATCAAATGGGAAAACTGTTCTATGAGGAAAAATGTCTTGCTCTGGACAAGATGATTTTGAGGAATAACAGGAAATCTAAGTGGCAGCATCTAGTATGATACAGATATATGACTACATTCACTACAGGCTTTCTTTATTCAAGTTTTCCAGGGTGAAAGTTTTACATATTCCTCCCCAGAGTTACAGCTCAAGCATTTTTCCAGAAGACCGTGTAACAAATTACACAAGAACACAGAGTCTGACCTCCATGTTAACAACTATACCTTAGACATGAATATAGGGTGAAGAGAAATGGGGCACATTGTGCATATATAACGTTGTTGGTTTTCTACCACTTCCCAATTTCTTAACTGCCTCTTTCCACTTGTGTATGTTCCACCTCCAAACCCATTTTTCCCAGAGTAAAGATAAATCATGATATTTTTCTACTTTTTTATAATTTTTTTAAGAACGTAGGAAATATTTTTGTATCCATTTCTGACCCTAGATGTGCAAAGAAAACTAGAAAAAGTTAAAACAAGAGGTCTTGTCACAGAAAGACTATGGTGTACTACCTAACTGGAAAGAGAGAGAAAATGAAACTATATACACAAATGAAATAAATAACACATTTTTTTTCAGTAGTACAGAAAGTAGGTGTTATACTGGGGTTGAGAGGCTAAACTGCTACAGGGTAAGGCAATCACATATAGTAAGCCAGACAGGATTTAAATTTTTAGTGAGGAGAAAGAATATTGCAAGCAGAGGAAAAGAGCGTAAACAAAAATGAGAAGCATGCGCGGGAAAGAAAGGAGTGAGACGACAATAAGCAAATCAGTTTGGTCAAATGAGGGAACCAGCCAGGCACGGTGGCTCACACCTGCAATCCCAACACTCTGTGAGGCCAAGAGTTCCAGGCTCCAGTGAGCTATAATGACACTACTGCACTTCAGCCCTGCGTGACAGAGCAAGATTCTGTCTCCAAAAAAAAAAAAAAAAGGAAAAGAAAAAACAACTTACACTATTTATTCATTCAAGGGAGAAGTACCCTGGGTAAGTATTTTAAATTTTTCAGTACAGGTATAAACAACAGAGAACTACCACAAGTTTTGCGTAGGAACAAAATGGCAAGTTGATTCCCATTCAGAAATGACTACCTTCTTCTCCACATTCGGATCTCTTAAAATGTCACTTCATCAAAAATTTTCTCCATTAGGAAACAAGAGTTCTCATATAAAAAATAAAATAGGCCGGGCGCGGTGGCTCACGCCTGTAATCCCAGCACTTTGGGAGGCCGAGGCGGGCGGATCACAAGGTCAGGAGATCGAGACCACAGTGAAACCCCGTCTCTACTAAAAATACAAAAAATTAGCCGGGCGCGGTGGTGGGCGCCTGTAGTCCCAGCTACTCAGGAGGCTGAGGCAGGAGAATGGCGTGAACCCAGGAGGCGGAGCTTGCAGTGAGCCGAGATCGCGCCACTGCACTCCAGCCTGGGCGACAGCGCGAGACTCCGTCTCAAAAAAAAAATAAAATAAAAAAATAAAAATTTTCAGCCAGGCGCAGTGGCTCACACCTGTAATCCCAGCACTTTGGGAGGGGTGGGTTGCTTGAGGTCAGGAATTCAAGACCAGCCCGGACAACACGGTAAAACCGTGTCTCTACTGAAAATACAAAAATTAGCTGGATGTGGTGGCGCATATCTCTAGTCCCAGGTACTCGGGAGGCTGAGGTAGGAGATCACTTGAGCCCGGGAGGTGGAGGTTGCAGTGAGCCAAGATCGCACCGCTGTACTCCAGTCTGGGAGACAAAGTAAGACTCCGTCTCAAAAAAGAAAGAATTTTATTTTATTTATTTATTTTTTTTTTTAATTTTTTTTTTTTTTGAGACAGAGTCTCACTCTGTCGCCCAGGCTGGAGTGCAGTGGCCGGATCTCAGCTCACTACAAGCTCCACCACCACCCAGGTTTACGCCATTCTCCTGCCTCAGCCTCCCGAGTAGCTGGGGCTACAGGCGCCCGCTACCTCGCCCGGCTAGTTTTTTTTGTATTTTTTAGTAGAGACGGAGTTTCACCGTGTTAGCCAGGATGGTCTCGATCTCCTGAACTCGTGATTCGCCCGTCTTGGCCTCCCAAAGTGCTGGGATTACAGGCTTGAGTCACCGCACCCAGCCAAAAGAAAGAATTTTAAAAAGTAAATAAAAATTTTCTCCAACAACCCTGCCAGAGCAGCTCCTTGGCCTTGGCCCCCTCTCCCACCCCATTCCCACTCTGAATTACCAAACTATGCTTTTGTGTCATAACACTCATTACTACCTAAAATCACAGTATTTGTTTTCATATTTGGCTGTGTGCCTCCCACATTACAATGTAAACTCCCACCACTGGAACAGAAACCCAGGTCCACATTTGTATTCCCACCACCTACCACAGTACACATAGTAGGTACTCAAGTATTTAAGTGAGTGAATGAATGATTGCTAACTTCTGCCATCAGCAATACCCTCAGAGAGAGAAAAAAAATAACAAATTACTTCAATGAGTAATTTGAAGTAATTTGTTAATTTTTATTAGATTTTAAATGTAAAAGCTAATTTACAATTAGTCTTTATTTGTTAAAGTTACAGTCACATGGGTATTTATGATGCGACTTCAGAAATTACAAAACAAGTACCGTGAATTATCTTTACTTTCTCTATTCAGACCTTATTAATCTGATCCTTCTTGCTCACCCTTTTCTATTTCTTCCTCTGCTTAATTCCAATTATCACTTAAATTTGATCACTCTAAACATTTTTGTAATAAATATAAGGAGAAAAACACAAAAACTTTATCTAACTTAGAAGTTTTACAAGTCACCAAGTGCGGTGGCTCATGCCTGTAATCCCAGCATTTTGGGAGGCTGAGATGGGCGGATCACGAGGTCAGGAGATTGAGACCATCTTGGCTAACACAGTGAAACCCTGTCTCTACTAAAAATTCAAAAAAATAGCCAGGCGTGGTAGCGGACGCCTGTAGTCCCAGCTACTCAGGAGGCTGAGGAGGAGAATGGCGTGAACCCGGGAGGCAGAGCTTACAGTGAGCTGAGATCACACCACTGCACTCCAGCCTGGGCAACAGAGCTAGATTCCGTCTCAAAAAAAAAAAAAAGAGTAAGTTTTACAAGTCATATTATCTGAGTAAAATCAACACACATCTTTATTTTTGATCCTGTAAGCCAAAAAAGTTTATGAGACCATTTATTCTCAAAGTGCTTTGGCCAGGCACAGTGGCTCATGCCTGTAATTCCAGCACTTTGGGAGGCTGAGGTGGGCAGATCACCTGAGGCCAGGAGTCCGAGACCAGCCTGGCCAACATGGTGAAACCGTCTCTACTACAAATACAAAAAACTAGCCAGGCATGGTGGCACATGCCTGTAATCCAGCTACTTGGGAAGCTGAGGCAGGAAAATAGCTTGAACCCAGACGGAGGCGGCTGCAGTGAGCTAAGATTGAGCCATTGCACTCTAGCCTGGGGAACAAGAGCAAAACTCTGTCTCAAAAAAACCAAAAAAACAAAAAAACAAAAAAAATAATCCTTTAATCCTATACAGGTTAAAGTAAAACACTAATGAGCTTTTAGAAGTTCCCTTAATGAGTAAGAATCAACTAGAAAGCATGTAGGTCCTGCCTAAAGGTAGAACTCATCACATGTTAAAAAATATTTCCAGTGACAGAGAATTCGTAATTCTTTGTAAATTTGCTTGATGTTTGTGGTTAATCGCCTATATAAACAATATTTTTAGGCTGGGCACAGTGGTTCAGGCCTGTAATCCCAGCACTTTGAGAGGTCGAGGCAGGTGGATTACTTGAGGCCAGGAGTTAAGACCAGCTTGGCCAACATGGCAAAACCCCATCTCTACTAAAAATACAAAAATTAGCCAGGCGTGGTGGTGGGTGCCTGTAAATCCCAGCTACTCAGGAGGCTGAGGCATGAGAATCACTTCAACCTGGGAGGTGGAGGCTGCAGTAAGCCAAGATTGTGCCATTGCACTCCAGCCTGGGAGACACAGCAAGACTCTGGTCTCAAAAAAAAATTTATCGGTTTCAAGTTTTCATTTCTTACTATTGTGTTCAATGAACTACATCCTCCAAATGATGCATTTATAACTCCACACTCCCTTTTTCAACAAACAGTTTCAGAGAACACGCTTGTTTCCTTAGAAGTGTTAAAATACAGTTAATAAAACTACTTATCTCTAAAAAACATCTGGAGGGTCCAGGAAATACTAAGAGAATAATTCCTGATTCTTAGCTAATAAGCATTTATTGAGACTCATCGTACAAAGAAATCAACGTGACACTGAAATATATTAACCAGTACCAGACTATGAAAAACAATCGGCTTCAATGACTCCCAGACCTCCTACTTTATTTGGGAATAACTGGTCTTTACTACTCTCTTTAACTTCAAGAGTCATCCTACGGCTGAGTACAGTTGTTCACACCTGTATCCCAGCACGTTTGAGAGGCCCAAGCATGAGGATCCTTCAAGGTCAGGAGTTTGAGAAGAGCCTGGACAACATGGCAAGAGTTTGTCTCTACAAAAATTTAAAAATTAACTGGGCATGGTGGCATGAGCCTGCTGTCCTTGCTACTTGGGAGGCTGAGGCAGGAGGATCACTTGAGCCCCAGAGTTCAAGACTGCAGTGGCTACGATTATACCACTGCACTCCAGCCTGGGTGCCCGAGTGAGACTGCTTCTTTAATTAAAAAAAAAAAAAAAAAAAAAAAAAGGCGTCCTAACTGATAGTTTCAAGACTTTTGAAGATGTACTTCAAAAAAAAAAAAAGCTGCAGGGGGAATATACATGATTATAAATAAAATACAGTAGTCTGTGTGTAAAATATTTCCTGAAGCTGGCTGATGGGTACATGGAATTCATTAAATAAACATCAACACAACAGTCTACCATACCCATATGAACATATATCTGTACTTAATCATTAATACAAGTAATACACAAAAGTGCTGACAACCCTCAACTAGAAACAAAGACTAAACCAGAACAAGGTATTACTATACATGGTTTATACATGGTTTATTACTATACACGGGTCACCGTGGGGAAAAAAATTACCTACCTCCATAAGCCTGAATTGTACTATTTTAAATAGTATATAAAATGAATGATCTCAGATTATTCAGAACAGAGCCAGATATGGTGGTGTGCATCTACAGTAGTCCCAGCTACTTAGGAGGCTGAATTGGAAGGATCACCTGAGCCCAGGAGTTCAAGGCTGTAGGGCACCATGATTGCTCCTATAAATAGCCACTGCACTCCAGCCTGGACAACACAGTGAGACCCCCTAACTCTTAAAAAAATAATTATTATTCAGAATGACAGAAATGGATTATTTCCAAAGGGCGTAAGTACCCCAAGTTGAATATTTCTGAGTATTCTTGTTCCTATTTGCCAAAAATGCTTTAAACGATTAAAGCCTTGGTTTTTAAGGTTTAATAGTAAAATTTTAATTATTCACTGACAATCTTTTAAAGCGCTGTTAACTTTCTGGGCACCAAATGCATTTTTTATTTAGACAGTCTCTAGAAACAGTTAAGAGAATGTATATTTTTGTAATAGACTGAGAACAATAAAATACAGCAAATCTGCTTAAAATAAGAATACAACACACTTCAAATCTAAATTTGGAAATTAGCTGGTCATGGTGGCACAATCCTGTAATCCCAGCTACTTGGGAGGCTAAGGCAGGAGAATCGCTTGAGCCTGAGAGGCAGAGGTCGCAGTGAGCTGTGATCTCGCTACTGCACTCCAGCCTGGAGTATATATGAAATATACACCATATATATATATATGACTAAATATTAAGCCAATAAACACGGTTAATGCCAAGAACATCAGATCTCCACATTCAGATCTCTTCAAATTTTAATCTTAGTTAAATAATACTTAAACCTTTAAATAATACCAAGGCAGCCCAAAATAAACTATTTATGGGAAAAGATTTAAACAATTTACAGATTGATTTTTCACACTTGCACAGGTAACCACTGGTGTCATATTTTGATAAGAAATACAGGCCGGGTCAGGTGAGGTGGCTTATGCCTGTAATCCCAGCGCTTTGGGAGGCCAAGGTGGGTGGATTACTTGAGGTCAGGAGTTTGAAACCAGCCCGGCCAACATGGTAAAATCGTCTCTACTAAAAATACAAAAAAAAAAAAAAAATTAGCCAGGCATGGTAGCAGGCACCTGTAGCCCCAGCTACTCGGGAGGCTGAGGCAGGAGAATCACTTGAACCTGGGAGGCGGAGGTTGCAGTGAACTGAGATCACGCCACTGCACTCCAGCCTAGGCGACAGAGCAAGACTCTGTCTCAAAAAAAAAAAAAAAAAAAGGAAAAAAAAAAAGACATCCAGGCCGGGCGTGGTGGCTTGCATCTGTAATCCCAGCCCTTTGGAAGGCCGAGATGGGTGGATCACCTGAGGTCAGGAGTTCCAAGACCAGCCTGGCTAACATGGTGAAACCCTGTTTCTACTTAAAATACAAAAAATTAGCCGGGCATGGTGGTGCACAGCACCTGTAATCCCAGCTACTGGGGAGGCTGAGGCAGGAGAACTGCTTGAGTCCGAGAGGCCGAGGTTGAAGTGAGCCAAAATCCAGCTTGGGCAACAAGAGCAAAACTCCGTCTCAACCAAAAAAAAAAAAAAAAAAAAAAAAGGAAATCCAATAAAACCAAGATACTCTCCAGCTCCATATCTGTAACCCTTTTGCCATTAGTAATTGTTAATTTTTGAAATTCAAAGTTAGTTTTTGAAATAATTTATGTAGCATTCTACTTTTGGGTGGACTGATCATTCATCTGATACAATAAATAGACCCTGTTCTAGATGCTTTGGATATAACAGTAAACAATACAATGTCCCCGCCCTTATGAACTTACATTCTAGTGGCTGGTTGAGAAAATTTTATGCAAGTCTACTTCTCAGCACTTATTCTGTATTTCCATATTCTCATGGCTTTTGCATATGTACTATCAAAGATACTTCAGGGCCAGGAGTGGTGGATCACGCCTGTAATCTCGGCACTTTGGGAGGCCGAGGTGGGCTGATCACCTGAGGTCAGGAGTTTGAGACCAGCCTGGCCAACCAACATGGTGACACCCCATCTCTACTAAAAGTATAAAAATTAGCCAGGCATGGTGGCATGCGCCTGTAATCCCACCTACTTTGGAGAGGAAGGAGAATTGTTTATACCTAGGAAGCGGAGGTTGCAGTGAGCTAAGATCACACCAGTGCACTCCAACCTGGGCAACAAACCAACACTCCTCCAAAACAAAAAAGATACTTCAGCAGTTTTTAAAGTTTGGGTTTGTATGTACCCACGTAGCTGATTTTCAGATTAGGCTTTAAAAGAGAGTCAGGGAAGCAATAAAAAAAGGAGTTTCAAATATAAAAGGTGCACCTGGGATAAAACCTGGAACCTACTGGGGCACCATAAAATTCGGCTGGAATATCTGACAACCAATAATCCCATCCAATCACTTCAAATACGCAGATAAATTTTTACTTTAATGACTTTCGGCTGGGCATGCTGCCACATTCCTGTAATCTCAGCACTTTGAGAGGCCTAGGCTGGTGGATCCCTAGAGCCCAGGAGTATGAGACCAGCCAGGACAACATGGTGAAAGTGAAACTTTGTCTCTACAAAAATAACACAAAAATAAGCCGGGTGTGGCTGGGCATAGCTGTTGTTCCAGCTACTTGGGAGACTCAGGCAGGAGAATCACTTGAACTCAGGAGGCAGAGGTTGCAGTGAGCTAAGATAACACCACTGCACTCCAGCCTGGGCGACAGGGAGAGACTGTCTCAATAAATAAATAAATAAGACTGTGACAATATCAAAGTCCCCAATAAAAAATAATATTGACTGTGACAATATCAAAGTCCCTAACCCTATCTATAAGTATTTTTCAAGATTGGTTCTTTTTAGGAGGCTGAGGCAGGCAGATCACTTGAGGTCAAGAGTTTGAGACCAGCCTGGGCAACATGGTAAAACCCAATCTCTATTAAAAATACAAAAATTAGCCACGGGTGGTGGCTCATGCCTGTAATCCCAGCACTTTGGGAGGCCGAGGTAGGCAGATCATGAGGTCAGGAGATTGAGACCATCCTGGCCAACATGGTGAAACTCCAACTCTACTAAAATACAAAAATACAAAAAATTATCCAGGCCTGGTGGCGTGTGCCTGTAGTCCCAGCTGTTCGGGAGGCTGAGGCAGAGGAATCGCTTGAATCTGGGAGGCTGAGGTTGCAGTGAGCCGAGACTGTGCCATTGTACTCCAGCCTGGTGTCAGAGCAAGACTCCACCTCGAAAAAAAAAATTAGGCCGGGCGCAGTGGCTCATGCCTGTAATCCCAGCACTCTCAGAGGGTGAGGCGGGCAGATCATCTGAGGTCAGCAGTTTGAGACCAGCCTGACCAACATGGCGAAACCCCGTTTCTACGAAAAATACAAAAGTAGGCAGGCATGGTGGCATGTGCCTGTAATCTCAGCCACTTGGGAGGCTGGGGCAGGAAAATCACTTGAACTCGGGAGTGGGAGGTTGCAGTGAGCCGAGATCATACCACTGCACTCCAGCCTGGGCAACAGAGCAAGACTCTGGCTCAAAAAAAAAAAAAGATTAGCCGAGCCTAGTGGCACACACCTGTAATCACAGCTACTCGGGAGGCTGAGGCAGGAGACTTGCTTGATCCCAGGAGGCAGAGGTTGCAGTGAGCCAAGATGGCATTACTGCATTCCAGCCTGGGCAAGAGTGTGACCTTGTCTCAATAAAATAAAACAAAATATGTAAAATTCCAGTTGAAACAGAATGAACTAGCCTACTCCCAAATCCTTAGTGCATGAGATGCCTCCAAGGATGTTTCAGAAACATCTGAAAGTCACTGCCCTACGTAACTGAATTACCTAAAAAACTAACAAAAAATTGTTTTAAGTATTTCTAGATTTAAGATTCCTAAATGGTATAGAATACTGTGGTTTTTTTATTGTGAGACACTTAGCAGCACAATTTCTCTAAGCCTTAGTTTTCCTCAACTGTAAAATGATGACTTTACACTAGAAGATATGAGGGTCTATCTACGATAAAGTTACACTATGATGAGGTCTATAATAAAATTAGTGGTGCTGATTTCTGAATTTTGAACAGGCATACTATGACAGTATACATTTTCCACGTCCTAAGATCTTAATTTCAAGTTTCTGTTAACATCTTTGCTTTATATTTAAAGCCTACTATAAATTATTCGTCACGTATCTTTTTTCGAGATGACAAGGAACTAAATGGAAATATTTTTTAAAGCTATCTATTTCCTTATCTTTCCTCAGGGAAGATATGTACCAGAAGAAATGTGCTGGGGAAAAAAATGACAACTTGGTTTAGGTTTTTCTGTTTTGCTTAAATCTGAAAGGGCATACTGCCTACAGTGAATTTAGCAGGGAGAAAGTGGGCCAAAATGAGGAAAAGAGAGAGACTACAATATGAAAATATTCTAGAAGAATAGAAAAGTAATCCAAGCTTTTTATTTTTTCTTTTATTTATTTTTTTAAACAGAGTCTCGCTCTTTTGCTCAGGCTGGAGTGCAGTGGCACAATCTCAGCTCACTGCAACCTCCACCTCCAGGGTTCGAGCAATTCTCCTGCCTCAGCCTCCAGAGTAGCTGGAATCACAGGCACCCGCCACCATGCCCGGATAATTTTTTTGTATTTTTAGTAGAGACGGGGTTTCAACACATTAGCCAGGCTGGTCTCGAACTCCTGACCTCAGATGATTCCCCCGGCTCGGCCTCCCAAAGTGCTGGGACTACAGGCATGAACCACTGCACCCAGCCACAAGCTTTTGAAGTATAGTAACTTTCTGAGATAAAGAAAATATTCATATTTCTTATAAAAATCATTAAACATATAATTATTTTGATCCTCTGTTCTGTCTTACTTCCTCTGATTAATTTATTATTTATTTATTTATTTTGAGACAGAGTCTTGCTCTGTCACCCAGGCTAGAGTGCAGTGGTGTGATCTCGGCTCTCTGCAACCTTTACCTCCAGGGTTCAAGTAATACTCCTGCCTCAGCTTCCTAAGTAGCTGGGATTACAGGTGCAGGCCACCACGCCTGGCTGGTTTTTTACATTTTCAGTGGACATGGGGTTTCACCATATTGGTTGGTCAGGCTGGTGTCAAACTCCTGACCTCAAGTGATCGGCCTCCCAAACTGCTGGGATTACAGGCGTGAACCAACACACCCAGCCCTGATTAATTTATTTTAAGAATTAGTTATGCCAGACCAGGCACGGCGGCTCAGGCCCATAATCCCAGCACTTTGGGAGGCTGAGGCAGGTAGACCACCTGAGGTCAGGAGTTCAAAACCACCCTGGCGAACTGGGTGTGGTAGCACACGCCTGTAATCCCAGCTACTCGGGAGGCTGAGGCAGAAATCGCTTGAACCCAGAGGTGGAGGTTGCAGTGAGCCGAGATTGTGCCACTGCACTCCAGCCTGGCCCAACAGAGCGAGTCTCTGTCTCAGGGGGAAAAAAAAAAAAAAAAGCATTAGTTATACTAGAGTAATGAAAGGTAAAACGTTTTACGCGCATTTTCATGAAACTCAATAGCAAAAAATTCCAAACTGTCAGTTATGAAGAGAATTTTTAGAAATCACACTCTCCATTTCTAAGTGCTTGATATAAAGTTCCAACCTCTTTACAATGAAGAAAAGGCTTGGAAATGCATTTCTGGATACTTTTTTCCTTTGTGACAGTCTTACTATGTTGTCCAGGCTACATATGAAATCCTGAGTTGAGGAAATCTTCCCCACCTCAGCCTCCAAAGTAGCTGGGGCTATAGGTATGTACCACCATGCCTGGCTTTTCTGTATTCTTTTTCTAAATAATCTAAAATACTGGTAAATCATATTCTGCTGCAAGTGACAGATCTTAGACACAAGGTCCAGAAAACTAAAGGGCAACCTTTAGTCATATGATCTTTAGGTACACAACAAAGAAAAAGCATCATAAAGTCAACAGTTAAGGCCAGACACAGTGGCTCCTGCCTGTAATCCTAGTGCTTTGGGAGGCTGAGATGGGAGGACTGCTTGAGTTATGAACCTTTCAGAATTGAAGCAGAGATTTGAGGACTAGGTAAAGGACATTGTAAGACTCCAAAAGTGTCATACAATGGTGTACTTAAGGACCTGAAAAACTTAACAGCTCACCCTGTGTACAAACAGCTTATAATTACAGAGCTATGGCTTCGTAGCAGTCATTCCCTATAGAACAAATGCTTTTTGGGACAGAGTGTGATAGTTCACACCTCTTTATGTTCAAGATGCTATTTCTACTCTGCTGTTCAAATGAAGAATGAAAAACACTGAATTATAACTGTTGATTCTTATTTCCTTTTTTGTTTTTTGTTTGTTTGTTTGTTTTGAGGCAGGGTCTCACTCTGTTGCCCAGGGTAGAATGTAGTGGTGTGATCATAGCTCACTTGGAAGTCTTGAATTCCTGAGCTCAAGCAACCCTCCTGTCTCAGCTTCCCAGACAGTTAGGACTTCAGGAAATACCACCATGCCAAGCTAATTTTTTTTTTTATTCTTTTTGTAGAGACAGGGCTTCACTATGTTGACCAGACTAGTCTCAAACTCCTGGCCTCAAGTGGTTTTGTTAATGCTGTTCTCAAAATTTATCTCAAGTGGTAATTTAGCCAGTAAATAAAAATTAAAAGTAAATGTTTAAAATAACTTTAACAGTTAAATTTTATACAATATTAAACACGGAGACTCACAGTATACTATAGACAACCATAGATTTTATAGATTTCAGATGCAGTATAGCATGGTATAAAATAATTATGAAAATGTTAGAAAGTAGACAAGGGAGTTTATTATGGCTGGGTGCTGTGGTTCACGCCTGTAATCCCAGTACTTTGGGAGGCTGAGGCAGGAGGATTACTTGAGGCCAGGAGTTGGAGACAAGCCTGGGTAAAATGGCGTGACCTAGTCTCTACAAAAAATACAAAAATTAGTCGAGCATGGTGGTGCGCGCCTGTAGCTCCAACTACTCAGGAGGTTGAGGTGGGAGAAACTCATGAGCCCAGGAAGTGGAGGCTGCACTGGGCAGTGTTCACAGCCTGGCTGACAGAGTAAGACTCTGTCTCAAAAAAAAAAAAGCCAGGCACGGTAGCTCACGCCTATAATTCCAGCACTTTGGGAGGCCAAGGCGGACAGATCAAGAGGTCAGGAGTTCAAGACCAGCCTCACCAACATGGTGAAACCCCATCTCTACTAAAAATACAAACGTTAGGGCTGGGCATGGTGGCTCATGCCTATAATCCCAGCACTTTGGAAGGCCAAGATGGGTGAATCACGAGGTCAGGAGTTCAAGACCAGCCTGGCCAATATGACGAAACTTCAGCTCTACTAAAAATACAAAAATTAGCTAGGCGTGGTGGCAGGTGTCTATAATCCCAGCTACTTGGGAGGCTGAGGCAGGAGAATCGCTTGAACCCAGGAGGCAGAGGCTGCAATAAGCCAAGATCATGCCACTGCACTCCAGCTTGGGTGGCAAGAGCAAGACTCCATCTCAAAAAAAAAAAATAAATAAATAAAAATAAAAATACAAAAATTAGCTGGGCATGGTGGTGTACGCCTATAATCCCAGCTACACCAGAGGCTGAGGCAGGAGAATTGCCTGAAGCCAGGCGTTGGAGGTAAGAGTGAGCTGAGATCACACCACTGCACTCCAAGCCTGGGTGACAGAGCGAGACTGTATTAAAAAAAAAAAAGTTTAGAGTTCATTATATTTATTATCTGCCATAGTCCTTCCAAATTCCTGTTCTCAGAAACTGGATTTCTTGCCTTGTAGTATTACACCTTTTTTTTTTTTTTTTTTTGAGATGGAGTCTCGCTGTGTCGCCCAGGCTGGAGTGCAGTGGCGCGATCTTGACTCACTGCAAGTTCCGCCTCCCGGGTTCACACCATTCTTCCGCCTCAGCCTCCCGAGTAGCTGGGACTACAGGTGCCCGCCACCACGCTCAGCTAATTTTTTTTTTTTTTTTTTTTTTTTTGTATTTTTAGTAGGGACGGGGTTTCACCGTGTTAGCCAGGATGATCTCAATATCCTGACTTCGTGATCTGCCTGCCTCAGCCTCCCAAAGTGCTAGGATTAAAGGCGCAAGCCACCGCGCCTGGCCAGTGTTATACTTTAAAATAAACCTAGGCTCTTTTTTTCCCATTAACATAACAGTTTCAACTCTCTTTCCTACTGGAAAAAGTCAAAGGTGTTTCCTGTTGCATATGCCTTGATACATATCTCTTTGGGGCACGTCCTTAATTTTAACTCTTCCTATCAAAGAAGAAACCACTCATTTGGCTAAGAAACTCATTGCTTCTGAAAAGGCAAGTCAGAAATCTTTCTTCATTTCAGTCATTTCTGGCAAATGAGAACTAAAGCCAGCTCAAGGTTTAGCCCCTACTAGCTCCCCACCAGCATCAGATGCAGCTATGAAGGGAAGCTACTTGTAATCATTTCAACCAAATCCAAAAGTCAGAGAATCAAATTCTTTGTTCCATATTCCAACAGGTCCACCATTATGCAGTTTATCTTCCAAATTAAAACAATGATACTCTAAGATCAACATCTCTGCAGACATAGAATCAAAATTGAGCTTTACATTATTAGCAGGAGCAATATTTTAAGTGATAATACTCCCAAATTAAGCTGTGTGGATATAAGTATTTACTAATACATTTCCCCACTGATTCCACAATATAAGTGTGTAAAAATCTTAACAAAAATATATACTACTGTACTAGATAAAAGTCTACTCTGTTTAACAGTAAAAGGAACTACTTTAAAAAAATTTTATTTTTGAACTAAAAGTACAAATGCTATATAACTACCTCTGTATTCCAAATAAAACATGCTTTTAAAAAATTGCTGTAAAGAATGGAAAATATTGTAAAACAAAACATATCAACCACTTTTGGGAGGAAACCCATTACTGAAGATTTAAGTAATCATCCTGAATAAACAAACAATAAAGGATGCAAATCCCCCCTCACAAGTCAATTCTTTTGACACAGAATTAAAACTTTATCAAGTAGTTCATTACTGCAGCATATCAGTAATCAAACAATACATTTAGTAAATACATACAGTTCCAGAAAGGACATCATGAGGACAACAGTTGAGAAGGTGACTCTTGCATACTCTGTCATCACTGAATTTGATTCGTTGACGAGTAGTATCTCCTGTAATATAGAAGAGTTAATAACATTCAAGGTTAGACAACTGGAAAGTATTATTCTGAGAGCCCTACTATTACTAGCTTTTTATGTGTGGCTATATACACACATTATAAATCAGCTCAAGAGGGATTAGTTTTTATATACATCCTATAGAAAAACTATTTTAGACAACATGCAGTTGCAGTAAGTGTACTGCATACATAATTCAAATAGTCAAAGTGAGAAAGCAATGCATTCTGTTAAACAGAGTACTTCAGAAAAGCATAGGATTTTAGAGCAGGAATGGACTTTAAAGATTATCGAGTCCAACTCCTTCATACTGCAGATGAGAAAACTGAGGCCCCGAGAGGTTAAGCAACTTGCAGACCCACTAAGAGAGTTTATACTGGTATACAATGTTCCCTTCTTGACACTAAGCATTGATATATTTTTATTTACAGTAATTGAAAAACATAAAAAATAATCTTGCAAACATTGCATACACACTGCGAATCCCCACTGAACCCCAGACGCCATTTCTTCCACTATTTTGTTCCAGCTGAAGTGTCTCCCTTTTGCTGCTGGGAGGAGTTAGAGAGGGTAGAATAACGCGTTTAAGAGCGTACAAACCTGGAAGAAGGACTTACACACCAGTCAAACAAAGGCACATTGCCTAATGAAACGTTAACTTTAATGCGTCCAAAGGTTCCATACCTCCAAGTTTTATGTAGTCTGAGCTTTTCTATGCTGCCAAACTGGGTATATTTAAATTCATTCTGTCTTCATATAACACAATACACCTACCTCCTAAGCAAAAGAAGCATCCAACCTGCTTATCAAATATGGCTATCTACTCAAAACGTTAAAGAATCTAAGAAAAAGAAAGGTAACTAGCTCCAATAACAAAATACAGATGTTAGTTACAATTTTTTTGCTTAGAATCTCTTCGGAAGGACAAAAGAAAAAACTCATAAGGATGTTTCCTTTCTATACAGAATAAGCCCTAAGAAATGTAGGTGTTTTATTTTAGCCTTAAACTGATACACTATCGATGAATGAAAACCTACTGGTGAAATACTGAAGCGAGAACTATTGGTGCCAAAAGAGATATAAATACTTCCGTACTTCACATGATATGCCTGGAGCACTCCAAAAACTTTCGTGTAGGATGTGATTCAATCATTTAGTTTCTGTATTTTCACATGTAAGTAACAAAAAAGATTAAAATTTTACCCCTTTATATGGTCATATACTAAAGAGCTTAACTTAAATTCAACTAAATACTATCATTTTTAGATGGGGTAAGATTTTGTTCAAATTGTTTTAACTTGGTTAAAGATATTTTCAAAACATTCTAATTTGCAACCAGGGTATATAAAATTTTAACAACAGTAATTTATAGTTAAAACGATGGCTTCAGAGCAGTTCAACAATAGGTTTTCTAGAAGCTCGTCTCTAGTAGGTTATTTTTGACACAATTTGGAATATTCAGTTTAGTGTTTACGCCTGCTACTATAATGAAAGTTATTTTGATGGTCCTTTTTCCTTTTAAACACAACTGCTTTTGTTCCACATTCATTAACACATCTGAAAAGTTAGCGATAACTCACGGCTTGGCGAATGCGGGGCCTTTCTGACACTCCCTTGCAGATTGAGGTAGGCAGGCATAGATACATTGAACCTTTACAAATAAAACAAGGGGCCAGATTGTTCATTTTGTATAGAATAAACTCTGCCAGCAATTTCAATACAGCATCTAGAAGTACATGTTGACTGTAAAGATTCTTTTATATAAAAACAAAAGTGAACAAAATCAGGGTGTTTCATTTTTAAAATACTGACTTAACAAGCATAACCCCAGATAATTGTTTGACTGACTACAGGTAAAAGTCCAAAGCTGGAGCTCTGGACAATGTCTCTGAACCAAGTGGGGTTTTAAAAAATTATGTCTTTAAAAAGTATGTTTCATCAAGACTTTGGTGAGGACCTCAAGCTCATGTTAGAATGGTACTATGATAAGCTCATATCAGAATGTCAATGCTATTTAATTACAGGCGTTTTGCTTCCTATCATTTAAGAAAAAAATTTCATTTTAAATCTGTACTCTAATTATATTAAGGAATTTTAAAATGATAAAATTTTAAAGTTGAAACAAATAAAACAAAACAAAACAAAAAAACCCTTATGTATCTATTAGTTTTCCTGCTAAAAGTATCTAAATGTTTTGGTAATGCAACAGCAGAATCATTTCAGTGCTCTGTTAAACTAATGGCTCAGGCCTTAGAATAAAATCAGTTTTCATGAAGTTTACTAATCAAACATTTCATCAACTAGAGTAACTGATTTCTGCTTACCAATTTACATTCAAATATTAAGTTAATTGTGCCCTGAAGACACAGCTATCAGTTAAAATATGAACAATTCCTAATAGGAATATAGCAAACCAGCAAGTATCCCTAGTGAGTTTTTTCGTGTTTTTTAAAATTTTTATGGATACATAGTAATTGTACATATTTTCCCTGGTGAGCTTTTAAAATCAGAATCTGTTTCTATAAATGCCAAAAAGCATTTTAAAATAACTTCTCACTGCAAATGAATGGGTGCTCCATAAATATTTGATAACTGTAGCAAACACAACAAATACAGCTATCAAACAGCAGCCATTATAGAAATCTTTAAAACAATGATATAATAAAACGCTTAATAATTTGAGATACAGAAATACTCTGAGAGGGAATAGCAACTGACTGTTTATTGATATTTTTAAAGTTCTGCTTAGGGGACTTTAATAAAGGTTGACATTTTAAAACAATCTGGCTGCATAACCATGCAGTACTTAACAAATTTATTTGGGCTTATTCCATGGAAGTACAATTCAGCTAAATCAACAATGATTTTTAAAAGAAAAATGCTGGTATAATTTGGTTTCTGTCAAGATATCTGGCCCAAACCATGTTTTTCGTAAGAAACTGGGTAAAACAGCGCCTACTTTATAAAAAGAAGAAGAACTGCAAATAGGAACCAAATCACCTTATAATAAAAGAAATTATTTTCAATTTAGTGTGTTTTATCTTTGGGTTTTGTGGGCATAAAGTCATATAAAAATAACCTAAATTATGGGGGGAAAAAAAGTATCCTGTCACACTGACATTGGATCCAAATCACAGAATCAAACCTATCAGTGACCACATCTGCTGTGCTAGGCAATGGAATTACAAAGGGGCATATAAGACAAGCTCTCTCCCCACAAGGAGCCAATGATTTTGCTAAAGAGATAGGACATACTAATTTTTAAAATTTTTTAAATTTTTTTGTAGAGACAGGGTCTCACTACGTTGCCCAGACTGATCTCCAACTCCTGGCCTCAAATGACCCTCCCTCCTCGGCCTCGCAACATGCTGGGATTACAGGCAGGAGCCACTGCACCCGGCCGAGGATATATTAATGGAGTAATAAGTTATAATACAAGATAACATGATCCAAGTATCAAATGTATGTTTCAATTAGGTAGTACTTCAGGAATTCTTAGACTAAAATTACCACCAAGAATGGAGATACTGGGAAAAGCTTCATGCAGTAAGTAGCCAAAATTCGAAGGAAAGACAGGACTTAGATCAAAGGAAAGTAGAAAAACAAGCACTACAACCTGGAGTAATAGCTTTGACAAAGCTTATAGAAACAAGGTTTGGGGGGACAGTCCTAAGTAAACCGTATTTGGCTTTGGCAAATGGCTTCATGTAGAATTGCAGAGTTGGGATCAGAACAACACTTTTTGAGTAACATTTGATTTCTTACAATTTTCATTTTTTAATCCAAATTTTTAGTGTATAAAGTAAAAAAATAAAATAAAATAATATAATGGAAGAGAAATCAGACGAAGTTACTTCTGTCAACAACAAAAAATATCCCACCTATAAAACCATGGAGATCTCTCTGTCCTATAACCTCTACAATAGTTCATTAGGCCTTGTACATAACTACACAGCCAAGTTTTTAGAATTAGAAACTAGATTTAGAACTCTAGCAAGTGTTTTTCATTTTAATAGAAACATCAACTTTTCTAATAATTCCTATTTCTACCAAATTCTCTGCCAAGCAACAACTCTCTTACCTCCCTCTTTTGTTCAACCCCTTCATGAGTTTCATGAATTATAATCTTTGAGAACACCTGAGTCACAAGTACACAATAAAAATGAGGATGCATATTATTCATCTCCAGGTCTGTCACCAATGTATCAGAACCTAACGTGGTACTGAGGCAGTCAGTTCCATTCAGGGAATATGGACAGGTCACTTTAAAAAGAGGCCTCCTCTCTAAATTTGACTCAAATACTGCTATTCTCAAAATCCCCTTCCGTATGTCAGGAGGGAAAAAAATAAGCCCACTGTAATTCCCAACACTTCCATTCTATGGTCCTGCCTTTTCTGAAACTTAATATATTAACACTTAAATTTTATTAGTAACATTACAACCTTAGCCTAGGTAGTATCCGACATGATTTTATACGTTGCATGCTATCTTCCCAATATCCACCCCCTCCCCCCAGTACTACCCACCCTCTCCCTCCCGTACAAACAAGAAACCAAATCAACTTTCATAGATTTAGGTGCTATTTTAAAAACATCAAAATTTTACTTTACCCATTCTCTCCGATGCTCCCTGTATTTTTTTAAGCTGTGAGTGGATGACCATGCTATGTGATCAACAACTGTGAAGGCTAAGCAAAAGTGAACTGAGTTTAGTATTGTAATTTCAAAAGAACCTTAAAGTTTGTAATATTTGACATATTTAATGGTATGCAGAATCCTATTTTACTGTACATTATCAGGCATTCATGGCAAGCAATTTATAAAAACAATCAGTATTTATTTTGCACAGAATTAGCTTAGAGCTTAGCTTAGGAAAAACAAAGAGGGAGGACAAAATGCAACAGCATACAAAGCAATGGAGACACTCCCATGTCTATAAATGGGGGCAGGGGAAGGGAAGCCCTCCCACATTCTCTAGTGTGGCAATTGAAGCCCTCCCCACAGGTACACTAGTTAAGGGTCACGTGTCACAGTGGGCTTGGGACAGGACAGTTTCCTTCCCTCTGAAATAAGATCCATAACCCTTCAGTGAAAGGAAAGCTAGAGCTCAAGAGGTGTACAACCAAAAGCTTAAAGCTTGTTTTTCTGACCCCTTGAATCCCTAAATGCAGAGAAATGTTCCTCCCTCTTTTTCCCTCTAATTTCCTCCCTCCATTTCTTCCAACATAAGCTGCTGAGTTCACATATAATAATGTGGGAACTGTACAAAGATCCACGGCCAATTTCTAGTCTAGCCCAGGGCAGGAAGAGATCTAAAGCAGTGCACAAGTAAAACCTTGTGTCACTGGACACGGTGGCTCATGTCTGTAATCCCAGCACTTTGGGTGGCCAAGGCAGGCAGATCACCTGAGGTCAGGAGTTCAAGGCTAGCCTGGCTAACATGGTGAAACCCCGTTGCTACTAAAAATATAAAAATTAGCTGGGTGTAGTGGCACATGTCTGTAATATCAGCTACTCAAGAAGTTGAGATGGGAGAATCACTTGAACCTGGGAATTGGAGGTTGCAGTGAGCTGAGAGCGCCAGTGCACTCCAGCCTGGCCCACAGAGCAAGGCTCTCTCTCTGAAAACAAGCAAACAAAAAACCCTTGTGTCTTCATATGGAATCAAAGTAAAAGCGATGACTACTGCTGCACAGTAACTATTATACTAAGGAGCCAATCTGATCATTTTTACACCTTCCTCAAACTTTCTCACCCACTCTACCAAATTCTCCCACCTACCTTTGTTGTTCCTTTAGAATTCAGCTTAAAATCCACCTATACAAATCCTTTTGTAATTAACCTTTTAAAAAAACATTACTCCCTTACTACATGTTCCCTTGTTCATACATACACTCAGTTTAACTCACTGTATATTTAAACAGTCCAAAGTATAGGGTTCATTTTACAAAAGGACTCATCACCATGTCTTAACATAATAATACAGATGCTTTGAAAACATTTAATATGTCTTGATCTATGTAAAACTTTCCAGGCATATATTTATTACATAAGGGAAGAAAGATTACTATGCCAAAGATGGCAATGGGAAAAAACAATTATGACAGTCTGCCTTCCAAATGTGACATCAAGTAATCTCTAATAAAACAAAGCAGCTTTCCTTTCCTCCAGAAAATGCAAACACAAGGGTGCCATACAGCTCAGAAAAGCTATCCTCCTTAATCTTCTGGTTCATATGGTCCCACAAGTTTATAATCAGAAATAAGTACTAGTATCACCCCCCACCATAATCCCCACGACAAGCCGAACATTTTAAAAATGCAATGCCCATTATAGAAGAAATTTCCAGAACAAGTTCATTCTTGCTGGATAAGATCAAAGATTAATAACATTTTTAAAATGTTAAAAATCTGGCCCACTTGTCTGTGAAAATCCGTATCACAAGATTATAAAGAATGAGACTGGGAAACAGCCTTGATAGTAGAAGAAAAAGCTCGTAGGATCTTTTGAAGCTAACCAGAATAGTGATGATGAAAATGTGAGAACAGGAATACTAAAGAATCTCCATTCCAAGGGCTCTATTCCATGCCCTGCACCTATCTTCTCTCACTGTATTAATATAAGCAAAAGGTCTTGGCAGCTGGCAGGGATCAATGCCATCATGTTTTGGGGGGTACCTGCTTTAGGAAATCTATCAGCTTATTTCTCTTCTTAAATTTACAAGAGACACCAGAAAAGCCTGAATAGTTACTTTAAGTCCTAAAATGGGTTATAAAGAATTTAAGATACATGGCATAAAAAGTTGCAGCCTGCTAAATTTTTTATGTTGATACTTACTTGCAGAGCTGCAATTCTGATACAGTAACAACTGCACTCTGGATAGCTGGTGCCTTCCTATCATCCAGAACTTTCTATATACAAAATTAGAAGTAATGAAAGCTATCTTTTGGCTACCAAGCAATAGTTGAAAAGATTCAAAGAAAAAGTGACCGGCTGATTTATCTATTAAAAAAGACAAGTTCTCATGAGCTGGTGATAGTTACAGAAGCCAAGTAGAGCCTCCCCAAATCTAAAAGAAAAGAAATAAAAAAAAAGAAAAAAGATAAGGATATCAAAGGACAGAGGTGATAGACAACCCAATGATAAAGGAAGAAGTTAAAATGAAAAACAGATTGCCATGAAGGAGACGTGCGCCTTAAAACTAAACACAGCAGAAATACCACGTCACAGTGAATATACAACAAATTTACGAAAAGGGTTGCCTCTGGGGAAAGGACTGAGACTGTGAAGGGGACCACAAAAGACTTTATTTGTAATGCTTTATCCACTTCTTCCTAGTTTTTGTTGCTTTTTTTTTTTTTTTTGAGATGGTGTCTCACTTTGTCGCCCAGGCTGGAGTACACTGGCACCGTGTCGGCTCACTGCAACTTCCGTCTCCTGGGTTCAAACAATTCTCCTGCCTCAGCCTCCCAGGTGGCTGGGATTACAGGCACCCACCACCATATCCACCTAATTTTTATATTTTTAGTAGAGACGGGGTTTCACCACCTTGGCCAGGCCGGTCTTGAACTCCTGACCTCAGGTGATCCACCCGCCTTGGCCTCCCAAAGTGCTGGGATTACAGGCGTGAGCCACAATGCCCGGCCGCTTTATCCACTTTTTAAAATTTGACAGAAATATGCAAAATAACATTTGTTCAATCATATAGATGCGTGTTTGACCTCTGTACTTTTTAAAACATTTTTTTCAAATGCAGACACCTATCATAGAACTTATTAAAAATAAACATTCAAGTGTAATTATTCATTCCCAATAGATTTTCAGTCAAAAGATGACAGAAGCAAATTATGTCTATAATCTCTAAGAAAAGGAAATAAAGATATAACTAAAGCAACTCAGCAACCTGGGGATACTATGCAAAGTTAAGAATCTATTGCTATAAATAATTACTATACCCTAAAGCACACCAACCAATACATATATAGAACACCATGTGCAGGGAAGCATTCCCTCTAACACCATGGAGTAAATTAAATTGTAACAGGACTTTTTCAAATACTCATACATGGTGTCCAGACTCAGGTGAATCGACTGCTTAGTCCTAGCAACATGCCCTGCCGCTCTGCTTCCATCCGTAATGCAGACTCACAGCCACTTCCCCTAGCATTTCTATCAGGCCTCTCTTTGATAAGCAGCTTCTCCCACAGTCAGGCCCCTTTTCACATTCCCATTGTGGAACCAGTTGGTGAAATCCTGCAGAACCATTGACCCCCGAGGACCAAAGCACTAAAGGAGAGGTGAGAAATTGAGCTAAATGAGGTAATTTCACCCTGGAGGTCTAGCTGGACCTCTCTAGACATCTCCTAGATCTCTCTGTCTCACAGGCTTGTATTTCTGTCCAGTCATTTCTGCTTACTGGCTTGGGTATATATATAGTTCAAACAGCTTTCCTTTCACATGAATACTCTCTGGAACAGTAATTTCCAAAGTATGAGATCTGCACAGAAGATGACTTTAAGTGTTACATGATTTTGCCAACATGACGTTTAAATACCACTCACTTAGAAAATTATTAATCACAAGAAAAAAAGTTCCCATTTGCAACAGTACTTGTTTAATAAATTTAACAACTTCTAATTTTTAGCACAGGAACCCTAAGTGACAAGAGTCTAGTTAACAAAACACAATAATTACTATACTTTAGGGTATAGTAATTATTTTGTTTTCATTGTATTTATTTTTATGGTGGTATAAACTTTCATTTTAAAATTAACTTAAAATTTTTAGAAAGTGAGTTGACATAAAGGAAAACATTAAATAAATAGAAAACAGTAAAAAATAATAAAGGCAAGGCCAGGCATGGTGGCTCACACCTGTAATCCTAGCACTTTGGGAGGCCAAAGCAGGTACATCACTTGAGGTCAGGAGTTTGAGACCAGCCTGGCCAACATGGCGAAACCTCATCTCTACTAAAAATACAAAAATTGGCAGGGCGTAACAGTGCACACCTGTAATCTCAGCTACTCGGGAAGCTAAGGTAATCGCCTGAACCCGAGAGGTGGAGGTTGCAGTGAGCCAAGATCAGGCCGTTGCAGTGAGCCAAGATCAGGCTACTGCACTTCACGCCTGGGTGACAGAGACTCTGTCTCAAAAAAATAAATAAAAATAAATAATAATAAAGGCAATAAGTGTGACAAACATTTGGGAAACATTTATCTAGAAGAAGGTTTCTCAAACTTTTAATGTGTATCAGAATCACCTGGAAGGTTTCTAAAAACATAGATTACCAGGGCCTATTCCCAGAATTTCTGACTCAGTAGGTGGATCCAAGAATTTGCATTTCTAACAATACAAGGTGATGCTGAGGTGATGCTGAATTGCTGGTCCAAGGACCACACTTTGAGAATAACTAAACCAGAACAGTGACCAACAAGCTTTTTGTTAAAGAGTCAAATGATAAATGTTTCAGGTTTGCAGGCCATATGACTCTGTTGCAACCATTCAACTCTGTTGTCATAAGCCAAAGCAGCCACAGACAATATGTATATGAATTGGCATGGTTGTGTTCCAGTAACACTTTATTTACCAAAAGCAGGAGGCCATAGTGCCAGTCCCTGATCTAAAACATACCCTCAAGTAACTTTAACTATTAGTTAAACTATTAAAGTTACTTTAAGAGAAGAGTCTACCGTTTAAACAAATAGCAGGGCAGAATACAGAAAAGAACAGCCAGGTAATTACTATAGATACTATCCAATAATTATCAATTAACTCTTAAAAGAAAAAACTGGGGTCTGCAGAAATCTAAGGTATTAAGAAGATTAAAAACAAAAACCATTTACCATATTCAGGAGACAAGATTCAGCAAGGGCAGCTGGTTAAATTCCTTTCATGTTGAGTCAAGTAAGTCAAACATCAGTTGTACATGGTTCACAACTACATTGGAACATATGGGTCAATACTGAGTGCTTTTTGGAAAAGAAGTTTTAAAGATTCTTTTCTATGCTAATAGCAAAATATGACATTCAGTTGAATGGACTTCATGTTACTTTCTGACGGCTTTGACTTCTCAAAGTCCTAAGTTATTTAGTTCAAACAAAAACATGGAGCTGCAGATGATTTCAGAGTTTTTACAAATTACTTTTCTCTATATCCTCAATAATCTTGCAAAACTGATCTATGTTGGCCCTGCCTCCCAATATCTACTCTAGCTGCTGCGAGTGCATGACAACCTATACAAAAAGGAAACAGAATAGCTTTTCTGCAAGTTCTGAATTCACAAGATTCCAGTCAGAAACTTACCCTCATTTACTCCCTCATTCTTTTTCCAGCAAGATGTTCCAACTTCATCTTCTTATAGTTTCTTAGTAGACTGATTAAGTTATGTCAAACTGCTTGTTTCCTCAAGAACTCTACATAGTAACAGCAGCAGGCTTAAGGATTCAGTCCTTTTCAAGCATTTTTCTGGAATTCCATCTTTGGGGAGTACCTGCCTCCTTTAACTAGTCTTGCCCACTTACTGACCTTTAGTTTTAAACCTGTCTTCTCAATCCTCCTGCTTGCTGAACTCACAGCAACTTTAAGCTTCAATGCGTTGTATGAACCACCTGTTACTGAAGAGTACCTGATTCACTAAACCTGACCTTGATCCATGACACCTCATGGCCATTGAATTCCTATTGCCCATCTTGAACATGTAGAACACTACCGTCTATCCTTATATGACAACATCCAACCTAAACGAAAATAAAGAATTTACTTGCTCCTTATAGAACTGATGCAGAAATAGACAAAATGATTTTTCTTTGTTTTGCTTATATTTACCTGAAGTAAAAGAATGTCTCAGAAGCATATGCTTACTTGAGGAGAGCTAAACAACTGTAGAGAATCCAGGAACGATGCAATGTTATATGAAGTGATACTTTTATTGTTTTCTGGGCTGCTGTGTAGATAGAAATATTATTCAGAGTTCAAAATGCAAAATGAGGAAAACTTTTCTTTTTTCATTGATTCACTATGCAGGTGCTTTCAGTGTTTTGGATATGCCTGAAACTCTGATAAAGTTAAACAGTTAACTGAAACTCAGAGAAACTACTGTTTAATCCTATAGAATTCCTTATATTAAAGAATTTACAAGCTCTAGACTAAGAAATATCCTGTTGTTATTTCAAAAACGTCTGCTTATACATTAAAGGCTCCGCCTCCTTCACTTAAAATGAACAATCCAAGTGGAATAAAAGAATGGCTTATAACTCACCAAAAAATAATATGGTTCATTATGTTAATGAGAAAAAAATTAAGAGAAAATGTTTTCAATGTTGATGAAAAGTCAAGGAACACAGATTACAGTAAAGATGATTTTATAAATAAAATCCATTAAAGAACGCACTACTTCAAACTTTGGTTTCGTAATTTTGCAGAAAGGCACAAATGTCATACTATCCTACAGATTATACGGGTATGTATTACTAATCTTACATTAGCAACAGGTAAATGGCTTTCCTAACTGTATTTTCCTGGGTATGAGATGAGTGTGAGTATCCTTTCAGTTTTATATCCCACAAACTATAACTACTGTACAACTGATCAGCAAAAATATTATGATTAATATATTAACTGAGGAAGTATATCCTACAATTTAGAAAGATTACCTACAATTTAGAAAGATTAACATTTAAAATAGTTAAAATTATTGAAAGTTTTAACTTGCCCAAAACAGTCCCTAACCATAAGGGACAACTAATGATGCTATAAAATTCTATCTAACGTTCCTAGTCTACTTGTTGTTTTGGAGGGCAGGCTGCCACTCCTGGCCTATTTTAATCTTTCAAAGGTGGTCTCTGCTCCCATTTAAAGGTAAAAGCAATTAAGAGATACAGAACCCTCAGAATTACCTTCTGTAACTTACCTAATTTCTAACCTTAAAATGTAATCTAGGCTGGGAGTGGTGGATCACCTGAGGTCAGGAGTTCAAGATCAGCCTGGCCAACGTGGAGAAACCCCGTCTCTACTAAAAATACAAAAATTAGCCAGGCATGGTGGTGGCCACCTGTAATCCCAGCTACTCGGGAGGCTGAGGCAGGAGAATCACTCGAACCCAGGAGGTGGAGGTTGCAGCAGTGAGCTGAGATTGTGCCACTACATTTCAGCCTGGGCGACAGAGACCCTGTCTCAAAAAAAAAAAAAAAAAAATGTAATCTAAATCCACAGCCTCAATTTTCTTTAATTCTTATTGCATGCATCTTCCTAGACTTTGCTGGGATCAAGACCAGAGACTTATGACCAAATCATATTCGTTGGCAAAGGGGCTTTAGCTAAGGAACATCCTTGCAATTAATCCAACTGAGTAAAAATGATCCTAGTCTGTGTGAGGGGAGTGGGTTCTTCCAATCGTCACACAGACAATTCTCAAAACTGTTTCTTGGATTTTCCTGTGCACCTCTTCCCTGCTTTCAAATAGAATGAATATGTTTAGGGAAAACAAATTATCCCTCTCCCCCGTGCTAATACTAACAACTAAAACAGAAAGATATTTATAAAACGTAATGAAGCATAAATAAGATAAAATAAGATACCAGTAATTACTATCTACTTACAGCTCCTCCTTTTTAAAAAAACTTAAAATATATTTATTTTTTAACATTTCTGAGTATAACATAGGAAATTATTTGGTTTCCCATATAACAAATTACAGATTTAACTTGAGGCAAAAAAGGTTAAGTAAGTGACTTACCCAAGGTTACAATTAGAGGTACAGCTGGGGCTAGAAACCAGGTCTCCTGAGTCTCAGCCCAGTGCTCTTTTCCTTAGCCCATGATGCCTTATCAGAAAAATCCAAATACAGTCAGACCCCCAGTTATATGGGTATGAGTTACACTGATTCACATATACAAACTTTATATAGTGTGACCAATGTTTCAACTCACGCGGTACCCTGCTTCCATTTATGCAGTATGCCAGGCATCGGCACGATTTTCAGTGGCACACAGGCGGTTGCCACCACCAGGGCCCTAGGCAAAATTGCAAAGAAGGCAGAGTTTGTCTTTGGCCCTCCCACTTCCCTTATGCATTCCTCTCCCACCTCCTGGCAGTCCCCCTGCCCAGCCTCCCGGCACCATCATGCTGCCCTCAGATCGTCTAAAGCCCCCAACTTCCACCACTCACCCAGGAATGCCCTTTCTTGAAGTGCCCAGTGACCCAAAATTACCTCTCCAATTCCCTGCTAACAAAATTCCTACTCCTAAGGATTCCAGTGAAGTTTAGGTAATCTAAATGATTAACTGCTTTATGTAATTCAAGTTAAGGTATATTTAACTAACAGACTTAAATCTCCAATGAATTTTAAAAGGAACTAATTAAAAACTGTTGGGAAGGGGAGGAGGAAGAAACCTTGAGGGGGTGAGGAGGTAATGTTTTCCCAAAGCCCCAGGACTCTGTGCCACTTCAGATTCCTTCACAGACAGGACACTAAGGGCTGAGGGGGTCATTGCCACCTTGAACCCCACTACCAAAAAAGAGAGTAGCTGCTTTATAGTCTCTGGAATTTTTTTTTATAAAAAGGACAGAGTTGCCTTAAATACCCTCCTACCTACCTTTTCCATCTCTCTCCCACCTCCTGGATCCCCATTTCCACCTCTTAGTGCCAAAGACACCCAACAGCGTTCCCATAAGCTGTTTGTGTGTCCAATACAAGGCTTCCCATTAAATGGTTTCAAATTACATGGTGTTATTCAGGGGACGTTTCCATGTTCCCCTATCCCTGGGTAACTTGAAGTTGACTGTATGCTAAAAAAGAACAATCCTAATTATTAAAAGTCCTGAATCATAAAATGATATATATAAACTCATTAAATGGTAAGAAAAAAAAAAAAGTTCTGATTCTTACTTTGCATATATAGGATTTTGATATCTAAAAAAAACTCCACTCAATTATTTTTCCTTGAAAGTAGAATACTTTTTACTTCTGACCCAATACAACAGTGAAAATCCAGTCATTTCAGCTAAACAATACTGTGGACTCGTAAATATGAGTTCAATCATAAATCCTCTAAGTCTGAAGGTCAAAAAAAAAAAAATCCAGTAACAGACACATAAAAAAATACACAAAGTGGATTTTAAGAAATCCATGTTTCTGCTGACTACACACACAGAAATATATATATTTAAATTTAGCTTTGCAATACTAGACGGGCTGCCTAATTCAGAAACTTATCAGGAGATGGTTTACCTTGATTCAACTACCCTCCCAGTAAAACTAAGAAATCCAATCCATGAAGAAGATCCCAAAAATGGTATCCATCAAGGATTAAAAGGATCATGTAAAGCAAGTCTTAAATAATTTCTTTAATTTTATTACACAGATTATTCTGTTAGCTAGGATCCAATGAAGCCCGTTCCCAATACCCTCTCTCATGTTGGAAAAGGAGGAATGTTAAGACATGCTGCAGTGATAAAGCAACCATTCTTATTTAAACGTGAGAAATGGTAACAGTTAAGTTTCTCCAGTGGCATTTTTAAGTTAATGTTAAGTTTCCATACAAAACTAATTTCCTTCACAATCTTTCCTCTCTACACAACAAGTAGGTTTGCCATCTATACCTATTTGTCCATATGTTCTACAAAGAAAAGTTCCCAATATGGGTTTTTATTAAAACTGAAAATGTGAACACTGAAAAGCCACTCTATGCGCTGCTGAAAGATTTGAATGCAATGAAGTTTTTAAAATCTACTCATATTTTGCTGTAAAGCACTCATGTAAATTAAAAGAATAACTTAAAAACTAAATTTAAGATGTGCCTTTTCTCTTAAATCAATACACTTAAATAACTTGTCAAGAAAAAAAGCATTTCCTAAGTGGCTAAGAAACTATCTGCCTCAACAAACAACACATAAAAACTACCAAAG
Organism: Theropithecus gelada; assembly: GCF_003255815.1. Classification (NCBI taxonomy): domain Eukaryota; kingdom Metazoa; phylum Chordata; class Mammalia; order Primates; family Cercopithecidae; genus Theropithecus; species Theropithecus gelada. The sequence goes on along the minus strand of NC_037670.1, from coordinate 163,881,964 downwards.
ATTTTGCTCTGTTAAGAAAGTAATGAACTACACCTTTCCTACATATTTAAATGGATTTAAGTTGAATTTGAGAGTACATTACTAATTATCATCACCAAAAAAGCAATAGCATTTCATCATTTTATTCAGATATTCTCTTTATGACAAAGGATAATCCAGCAATTAAGGGCTTTCTATACAGAATCTAAACTAAGCGCCTGAAAGGATCTTTGTTCTCCTCAATTCTACTTCACTGGGTACCAAATTTTCAAAATCGTTCTATTTGGGGCACATGCAAGATTTGTCAATATTTACTGAACAAAGCCTCTATTAAATTGTCTAACAAAATGGAGGTCTCTCGGAAAAACAGGCCATAACATGCTCCTTCTCACAAAATGGGGCCAAACACACCCACTTAAGAAACCATGGTTTGGGTCAGATTTTCCATAAAAATGGTTGTTTCTGTGGGGCTCGAGGGTGCATCTCTGGGACTGGGTTAGTAATAAAGGTTTCCTCCTCACCCAGGAAGAGGAGGAGGGGGAAGCTTCTCTCTAGGTACTCTGGAGGACGGCGGCGAGGGATGATCCCAAAGCTCTGGGTTAAGGAATCAGATCGGGGGTGGAGGCCTTAGCCGTCCGCAGGTACCTAACCAGCGACAAAACTGGCCCCCCACTACGCAAGAGAGACGCGGGCTCTCCTGTCCCAGCCAAGTCAACATTAAAAGCACAAACTCTCCTTTCTGCCTCCAGGCCCCGCCTCACCCCATTGGCAGCAGTTCCCGCCAATCCGCATAGTCACCGCCCCCCATGCCCGCCTGCCAAGCCCTGATTGGATGGGACGGGGGCCGGGGACCTCGTGTTACCAATCTGGGAGCCCCTTACTCAGCCACACGCGCGCGCCCAGGTGCGCCCTCAGAACCCCTTCCCTTCGCCGTCCCCGTCCCCTCCCCCACCCCCAGGGCCCTGGCAGAGACTTACCGTCCCGGGAGGTGCCCATCAACTGGTCCAGCATCGCGCGCATCTGGGCCTGCGCCGACATGGCGGCGGCGTAGCGGGCGGACGGGCGGGGGTGGGGCGCAGACCGGGCCCTTTTGGGCGGGGGAATAAGGGGAAGGGATGGGGGAAGGTGCGCTGCTGTCTCGGTGGCCGCCGCCGCCTCGAGGCGTGCGGAAAGGGAGCCGGAGGGGTTGCGAGAGAGTCCGGACTGCGCTCCTCACGACGACGTGTACGTGGAAGACGACAGCCCCCGACAGCGACCCTCGTGCCCTCACTCTCCGTCCGGTTCTTGGGACAGAAGCGACACGGGCCAAGCGAGCTCTCGCCTTCAACACCGCCACCCGCCAGAAGCCGTCAACCCCCCCTCCAAGCTCTGACGCTGCTCGCCGCCACCGTCGCCACGACGGGAGCGCGCACGCTCCTCGCGCTCAGTCGTTTCCCGCGGGGGCTCCACCAATTGGCATCCAGCTGTATCGCTCCGCCCGCCCCTCCCGAGTGGAGTTCCACCCTAACGGCTCTGGGCGCGTGCACGCGCGCTCCTCCCGTCCCTTTACCCTGGATCTCGCGATATTCTGGTTCCTTAACTGACTGTCCAAGCTGGATCCGCCCCGAGGCGCCAAACCTTAGGCTCCCTCCGAGCTGTAGGACTGGCGGCTAAGGCTGCGTGGCCCGCGGTGATGGCGATTCAGACCCAAATTAGCAAAATGCGCTAGAGGCTTAGCCTGGGCAGAAAGTAGAGACCATGCCCATTGCAGACCCGACTGCGGTCAGCCTCCTTGGCGTCTGAGGTGGGCGTGCTCGGGGCGAACGCCCGCCCCGAGTGGCGTGGACGCGTCCTGGTTCTCGTGCCCTTTTTCCGGCCGGGAGCAGCCCTGTCTCGCCGCCGCCGGGGCCGCGTTCCTTCCGTTGCGTGGGGCTTTAAGGCTCCTCGGCTGGGAAGTGTCAACTTCAGGAGAAAGCATCCAAAAGTAGTACCCTAAGAAACAGGCGCGCCGACCCATTCGGATTCATCGTTACCTACAAGGTCGCGGGCGGCTTAGTCTGAATGTGAAACCATCAAAACTCAGTGTATTCTGAGCTACTGGGGAGGCGATCTCGTGGAGCAGGAAGCCAGCGGCGCTGACCGCAGGGAAGCCTGGGTTCTGAAGCCCGGCCCGTGACTGACTGGGGCCTTGGCTTTAGTTCTACCCCTCGTAGGGCTCGTGGAGGTGGTCACATGTCTCCTATGGCGTGGCTGTGAGAACAAACTGGAATAAAATACTTAGCCCACAGCCTTTCCCTGGTGTTTCTGAAATCTGTTTTAGTGAAATATTTATTCCTTGCCGGGCGCGGTGGCTCACGCCTGTAATCCCAGCACTTTGGGAGGCCAAGGGACGCGGATTGCCTGAGGTCAGGAGTTCAAGATCAGCCTGGCCAACGTGGTGAAACCCTGTCTCTACTAAAAATATATAAATTAGCCGGGCGTGATGGCGGGCGCCTCCCCAGTTACTCGGGAGGCTGAGGCAGGAGAATCGTTTGAACCTGGGAGACGGAGGTCGCAGTGAGCGGAGATCACGCCACTGCACTGCAGCCTGGGCGACAGAGGGAGACTTCGTCTAAAAAAAAATTCCTTAAGTAAGACATATAGGTCTGTGTGCAGGAAGAAAAGTTGCTTAAAAAATTTAAAACTAAGAAAAATTAATGAGTTAATAAAATCAAATGTTTAAGAAGACAGGCACTTTCTAGATACTTTAAAAGGAAATTATTAATAGAGATTTGTGTTCCGTTAACATATATTTATCGCCTTGTAACTGTTATTAGCAGATCAGTAAGAAACATGAATAGTAGTAATAGTCCCAAAATCCCTTTAAATGTATATTGCAGCTGGAAGCGATGGCTCATGCCTGTAATCCCAGCACTTTGGGAGGCAGAGGCGGGGGGGGGGATGACCTTCAGGTCGGGAGTTCAAGACCAGCCTGACCAACATGGTGAAATTCAATCTCGACTAAAAATACAAAAATTAGCCGGGCATGGTGGCGCGCGCCTATAATCCCAGCTACTCGGAGGCTGAGGCAGGAGAATCACTTGAACCCAGGAGGTGGAGGTTGCAGTAAGCTGAGATCATGCCACTGCACTCCAGCTTGGGGATAGAGCAAGACTCTATCTCAAAAATAAATGCATATTGGGCCAATAAAAATTTTTGAGGCCAGACGCGGTGGCTCACACCTGTAATCCCAGCACTTTGGGATACCAAGGTGGGTGAATCATGAGGTCGGGAGTTTGAGACCAGCCTGGCCAACATGGTGAAACCCTGTCTCTACTGAAAATAGAAAAAATGAGCTGGGTGTGGTGGTGTGCGTCTGTAATCCCAGCTACACGGGAGGTTGAGGCAGGAGAACTGCTTGAACCCAGGAGGCAGAGGTTGCAGTGAGCCGAGATGGCACCACAGCACTCCAGCCCGGGTGAGTGTTAGACTCCGTCTCAAAAAAAAATTTTTTTTTTAATCACGTTATCTTTAGTAATAGACAAAATAGCTTCTCTCCAGTTATTCAGAGAACTCTGAATTCCAAACTCCAAATACTAGGATATCCTTTGGGAACTGATTACAATAATAGAAAAATGTGGAAATTGATATGTCTTAGAGGGATGCACTATTATGTAGACAATGTGATCTGACCCTGAAAAACAATGTATTTAGGGAAATACACTAAAACGAATAATTATGTTTTGGTGAAGAGATTTGAGTTCTTGTTTACATTTTAGATGTCTCTTATAAATAGCATATAATTGGGGATTAAAAATAGTCTATACAATACATAATGATCAAAACTGAGGAGTGAAATTGAGGAATGACTTAAGTGATGTTCACTCTTTGAAGCATTATTTATATTCATGTAATTACTCCTGTGTTTGGGTTTAAAACTCTTATTTTTGTCTATTTGTCTCACCTATTTCTTATTTTTGTCTATTTATCTCACCTATTTCATGTTTTTCTCATCTTTCTTGCCTGATTTTTACTCATTCCAATTTTTTCCACTCTAGTAGTGTGGAAGTTTCATTTTATTATATTTTTGTTCTTTCAGTGATTACCCTAGAAGTTATAATGTGTATCCTTAAGGTATCAAACTCTAATTTAATCAATACTTTTATACCCCCCTCCCCCAAGAGAAGTAATACAAGAAACCTAGAACACTAACTCCATTTACTCTCATCCCAAGTTACATGCTCTAGTTACCAGGTCTTATTTTTTAAAACCAAGTTTTATATAATCAGTGTTCTTTATTTACCACTTATTTTGCTCTTCATTCCTTCGTAAATCTCTGCCTGTCCACCTGGGATCATTTCCCTTTTGTCTGAAGTTTATCCTTTACCACAGGAGTCAGCAAGCTACGGTCCACAGGCCAAATGCAGCCCACGGCCTATTTTTGTGAATAAAGTTTCATTTGAATACTGCCAGGCTCATTCATTTACATATTGTTAATGGTTGCTTTTGCCCCACAGTAGAGTTGAGTGGTTTGTGAGGGATCCCATACTGTGTGGCCTACAAGACTCAAATATTTACTATCTGTTTTGTTTTGTTTTTTTTAAGACAGGGTTTCACCATGTTGGCCAGGCTAGTCTCAAACTCCTGACCTTAAGTGATCCACCCGCCTCAGCCTCCCAAAGTGCTGGGATTACCAGGGTGAACCACCGTACCCGGCCCGACTATAAAGTTTGCCTCCCTTGCTTCAGGGTTTGCTTTTGTGTTGGTCGGCTAGTTGGGAGAAAGCTCCCATTTTGTTTATCTAAAAAGATCTTTATTTTGCTTTAAATTCTAGATGGATATTTTTATCAACTAAATCCAAGGTTGGAGGTTCTTTTTTTTTTTTTTTGAGATAGGGTCTTGCTCTGTCACCCAGGCTGGAGTGCAGTGGTGAGATCTTGCCTTGGCTCACTGCAGCCTTGGCTTCCTAGGCTCAAGTGATCCTCCCACCTCAGCCCCCCAAGTAGCTGGGACTGCAGGTATGCACCACCACACTGAGCTAATTTTTAAAATTTTTCTTGTAGAGACAACATCTCCCTATGTTGCCCAGGTCGGTCTGGAACTCCTGGGCTCAAGCAATCTGCCCACCTCAGCCTCCTGAAGTGCTGAGATTACAGGTGTGAGCTACCACACCCAGTGGTTATTTTCTTTAGGCACATACATTCTACGTGACCTTTTACCCTCCACTGCTCCTAAGAAGTTAGTTCTGTTTTTCACTCTTTTAAAGATAGCTGCCGGGCGCGGTGGCTCACGCCTGTAATCCCTGCACTTTGGGAGGCTGAGGCGGGCGGATCACGAGGTCAGGAGATCGAGACCATCCTGGCTAACACGGTGAAACCCCGTCTCTACTAAAATACAAAAAATTAGCCGGGCGCGGTGGCGGGCGCCTGTAGTCCCAGCTACTCGGGAGGCTGAGGCAGGAGAATGGCGCGAACCCGGGAGGCGGAGCTTGCAGTGAGCCGAGATGGTGCCACTGCACTCCAGCCTGGGCGACAAAGTGAAGACTCCGTCTCAAAAAAAAAAAAAAAAAAAAAAAAAAGATAGCTGACTACTTTATCATGCTATGGACTCACTGAACAATGAGCCTTCATTCATTCATTGAGAATCCATCAACTAACATCTTTTGTCAATTTAGGAAATTCTTAGCTCTTACCTCCTCAGATATTGCCTCTCTCATCAACTTCTGGACATTTAAATACATGCATATTAGATAGTTTTCACTGTATCCTCTCTCATCTCTTTACTCTCAGTTTTGCACTTTTACCTTGGTCTTTCAAAGCTGATGCCTTTTTCTGACAAATTTTATAGTTCACTAATCTCATTATAGAGCTGTATCTAATTTGTTAAATACATCAGTTGAATTATTTTTCAGTTCTAGAATTTGTATTAGGTTCTTTATCAAACCTATAATGTCATTTTATAGTTTCTGGTTCCCTGATGAAATTTCCAAGCTTGGCTGCTTCTTTGACCTTAGTGAACAATTGTTGTGTAATCTGAGTTAGCCAATTCTAATATCTTAAGGTTTTTTGTGGTCTGTTGTTCGTGTTGGTTCTCACATATGAAATCTTTTCTTGTGTGTCTGGTTTTCTTTGTGTGCTGAACATGTATTTGTAAAAAAAAAAAAAAAAAAAAACAGTTATAGAAATAATATAAGCCCTAAGTATAGGATATAATCCTGTCTTCCTCCAGAGAGGATTTTTATTTTACTTTGTTAGGTAATTGAAGAGATTACTAGTCAGGAACCACCATAATACAGGTTCAAGGCCTCATTTTCTCTTGACCAACAAATGACAAAAATCTGGGCGGAAAGTCTGGCTAGGAGGCTGGGTGGGCACCATGGCTCACACCTGTAATCCCCACACTTTGGGAGATCCAGGCAGGAGAATCACTTGAGGCCAGGAGTTTGAGACCAGCCTGGGCAACATGGAGAAACCCTGTCTCTACAAAAAGTAAAAAAATAAAATAAAAATTAGCAGAGCATGTTGTGCGCCAGTAATCCCAGCTACTCAGAAGCCTGAGGCAAGAGGCTCTCTTGAGCACCATGTGGTCAAGACTGCAATGAGTCATGACCTTACCACTGCACTCCAGCCTGGACAACAGAGCAAGACCCTGTCTCAAAATATAAAAAAAAAAAGTCCAGCAAGATTTTTGTTTTGTTTTATTTACTTCCAATTCACATTTGGTATTGAATTTCAGGGTCCGAGCTTAAAGTGGGTGTGATTTATTAGAGTCCCTACCTTTGTGAGCCTAAACTGCTTTTTTTCTCTCAGTCCTACAGCCCACTCAAAGTGTAGCTCGGTTTCAATACTGAAGCTGTTTCTACTAAATTGGCAAATGCTGGCAGGGTATGGTGGCTCATACCTGTAATCCCAGCACTTTGGGAGGCCAAGGCCAGTGGAGAACTTGAGGTCAAGAGTTCGAGACCAGCCTGGCCAACATGGTGAAACCCCATCTCTACTAAAAATAAAAAAAATTAGCCGGTTGTGGTGACGCGTGCCTGTAATCCCATCTACTCCGGAGGCTGAGACAGGGGAATCGCTTGAACCCAGGAGGCAGAGGTTGCAGTGAGCCAAGATCGCACCACTGCACTCCAGCGTGGGTGACAGAGCGAAACTCTGCTTCAAAAATAAATAAATAGACAAATGCCATCCAGCCAACAATGTGTCTTTGTGTGCTACACTACTTGTCTTGGTTGTCTTCTCCTATGTTCTGACCCAGCATTTCACTATTAGTTTTATTAGCTCTTTAATGATTTTAAGAATTTAAAAAAATTTTTGACTTTTTTTTCAGTTGTCTTCAACAGAAGGGTCACTCCAAATTACCTAGACTGCCATTAACAGAATTGGAAGTTTGTTCTCCTGTTTGTACATTTTTTCAATTTTTTATTTTATTTTACTTTTTTGAGACCGAGTCTCTATCGCCCAGGCTGGAGTGCAGTGGCGCGATCTCGGCTCACTGCAACCCCCGCCTCCCAGGTTCAAGTAATTCTCCTGCCTCAGCCTCCCGAGTAGCTGGGATTACAGGTGCCAGCCACCATGCCCAGCTCATTTTTTGTATTTTTAGTAGAGACGGGGTTTTACCATGTTGCCCAGGCTGGTTTCAAACTCCCGAGCTCAGGCAATCTGCCTGCCCGCCTCGACCTCTCAAAGTGCTGGGATTACAGGCGTGAGCCACTGTGCCTGGCCTTCAATTTTTTTTTTTTTTTTTTTTTGAGACAGAGTCTTGCTCTGTCACCAGGCCGGAGTGCAGTGGCGCAATCTAGGCTCACTGCAACCTTTGCCTCCTGGGTTCAAGCAATTCTCCTGCCTCAGCCTCCTGAGTAGCTGGGACTACAGGCGCCTGCCACCATGCCTGGCTAATTTTTGTATTTTTAGTAGAGATGGGGTTTCACCATGTTGGCCGGGATGGTCTCTGACCTCGTGATCCACCCACCTCGGCCTCCCAAAGCAAAATGTTTAAATGTTGTAACTATGTATTCATCTTAGTCTGGAAAAGAAAACAAAAATCTCTGTATGTCTATGTCTACATTTTAGCGATGATAACCATTCCTCTTCCAGGAACAAGGTCTCAGAGGGAAACATCATGTAAAGTAGGGTTGAACTATAGACTTAAAACTAGGTAATTAAAACAGAATAGGTACAAGTAACATGTTTTGCTAGCTGTCCACAACAGACAGCTCTTCAATTTATTGTAATTTATGAACTAAATATGGTAAATAAAGGCTATTTCATACAAAGTAATATTGCAGTTATATTTGGGGCATCAGTACATACAATCAAATTTTATAAACATGGCACCTATTAATTTTTGAGACAGAGTCTTGCTCTTTTGCCCAGACTGAAGTACAGCGGTGTGATCTCGGCTCACTGCAACCTCTGCCTCCCAGGTTCAAGCGATTCTCCTGCCTCAGCCTCCCGAGTAGGTGGGATTACAAGTGCCTGTCACCAAGCCCAGCTAATTTTTGTATTTTTAGTAGAGACAGGGTTTCATCATGTTGGCCAGGCCGATCTCGAACTCCTGACCTCAGGTGATCTGCCCGCCTCAGCCTCCCACAGTGCTGGGATTACAAGCGTGAGCCACCACGCCCGATTGGTGCCTATTAATGTAGATTTTAAAGTTCAAATTTTTTGAAAATTACTATCTTTTAGTCAGATTAAATTAAAACTTACTTTACAGACTGCCTTGGATTAACCTGTCTTTGGTTCAGAGCAACACATTACTTTTCCCACCACATAATCCTAGTATGTGAACATCTTGTTCTTATCACGTTCATATTTGTATCTCTAACACTTAACCAGACAAGGAACTCAATACTTTATAGCCAGAAACATCCTGAGTTCTGGTGAAAATGTATTAATATCTGAAGCTTGTGGAGAGGAGAAATGACAAGAGCCAAACCTAAACCAAAAGAACTAGGTAATTGGTTTATTCAAGACAGGGGAATTAAAATCAGTAAGCATACAAACTATACTGCTTGAAAGAAACTTTTTAAAATAATTTGTATCTTTGAGATGGGGTCTTGCTCTGTCACCCGGGTGAGTACAGTGGCACAATCGTGGCTCACTGCTGCAGTCTCAACCTCCCATCCTCAAGGGATCCTTCCACCTCAGCGTCCTGAGCAGCTAAGATTACAGGCATGCGGCACCATGCCCAGCTAATTTTTTTATTTTTATTTTTGTAGAGAAGGTGTCTACTTATGTTGCCCAGGCTGGTCACAAACTCCTGGCTCCAAGCCATCCTCCTGCCTCAGCCTCCCAAAGTGCTGGGATTAAAGGTGTGGGCGACCATGCCTGGCTTTTTTTCTTTTGTAGAGATGGTCTTTCTCTGTCACCCAGGCTGGAGAGCAGTGGCTATGATCATAGCTCCCTGCAGCCTCTAATTCCTGGGCTCAAGTGATCTTCCTACCTCAGCCTCCTGACTATGGGGGCATGCCACCACACCTGGCTAATTTTTACATTTTTTCTAGAGACAGGGTCTCATTATGTTGCTCAGGCTGGTCTCAAACTTCTGGCCTCAAGCAATCCTCCCATCCAGGCCTCCCACTGTGCTGGGATTACAAACAGGAGCCACCTCCCCACACTTTTGTTTTAAGAGTGAAAAGGTAAGGGTAGCTAAGGTAGTTTCACTCATATAGTAGGCATTCATAAATCTTTGTTGAAGGAAGAAAAGAGAGAAAGTGAGATTTAACCTGAAATCCTGAAGAATGAATAGGAAAGAGCTACTGAAGGGGAGTATGATTGGAAGAACTTTCCCTGTATAAGCAACAGCAAAATGTTGAAATCAAGACGATGGCTCCCAGTAACTGAATTTCTGTATTCAGTTCTGGCTGGACTGTCAAACACAGAGAATAGAGATGAAGCTGAAGAGGTCCGGCAAAGGCTAGGCCCTGGAGGTTCTTGTTAAAGTCTTACTTTGAAGGGTTCTGAGTAGAATGACAAGATCAGATCTGTGTTGCATAGGGGAAAATGGACTTGAAGAGAGCACAATTGGAGGTAAAAGGGACCAATTAGGGAGGGCAGTGGTTAAGGGAAGAGATGTAAGAGGTCTACACTAGGATAGTAGCGACAAAAATTGAAGGCCTTGTTGGGAGATAAAATCTGATTTAGTGAATGTTTAACTGAAGATATGAAGGAGAGAAAGCAGTAAAGAATAACTTAGATTTCTGGCTTCAGGGACTGAGTGAAAGTGTCATTGAACTGATAGGGAATAATACCAGGAGAGACTTGTAGGGGAAGATGAGGAGGTTCCATTTTGGACACACTGAATTTGAGATACCTGAGTTACCTAAGTGGTGTCATCTGCCAGGCCGTTGGACATCCAGGTCTTCACCATGCCAGAGGAGCCTGAATTGGAGTTATCAGCATTTTGAGAATAACTGAAGTCATGGAAGTGAAGGTGATCGCTCAGGGGAAACCATGTAGAGTGTGACATAAGGACCTTGGTCAGGACCCTGAGGAATACCCAACATGTAAGGGATACACAGAACATGACTGAAAAATGACTAGAGTAAGAAAAAAACAGAAGAATATGGGCCGGGCGCAGTGGCTCACACCTGTAATCTCAGCACTTTGGGAGGCCAAGGCGGGCGAATCACAAGGTCACATGGTGAAACCCAATCTCTATTAAAAATACAAAATTTATTAAAATTTATATAAATTTATATTAAAAAATATAAAATTTATTAAAAATACAAAAATTAGCCAGGTGTGGTGGCGGGCACCTGTAATCCCAGCTACTCAGGAGGCTGAGGCAGGAGAATCACTTGAACCCAGAAGGGGGAGGTTGCAGAGAGCCAAGATCGCACCACTGCACTCCAGCCTGGTGACAGGGCGAGACTCCATCTCAAAAAAAAAAATAATGTGGTGGTGTCATCAAAGCCAAGGGAAAAGCAGGGAATTGCCCATAGTGTCAAATGCTCCCTAGACAACAAAGATAAAAAATAAATAGGATCCACGGGGTTTGGTGTCCTGAAGGTCATCTGTACCGCTGGGTGACAGTTTTGATGGTAGTAGAGGGGTGGAAACCAGACTGCAGTGCATTGAGGATAAGTGGTGAAAAATGCAGAAAATGGATACAGAACAACAACATGGATTACTAACAAGATAAGGTGGCCAGGCGCGGTGGCTCACACCTGTAATCTCAGCACTTTAGGAGACCGAGGCAGGCGGATCACAAGGTCAGGAGATCGAGACCATCCTGGCTAACACCGTGAAACCCCATCTCTACTAAAAATACAAAAAATTAGCCAAGTGTCATGGCGGGCGCTTGTAGTCCCAGCTACTCAGAAGGTTGAGGCAGGAGAATGGTGTGAACCCGGGAGGCAGAGCTTGCAGTGAGCCGAGATCGCACCACTGCTCTCCAGCCTGGGCGACAGAGCAAGACTCCGTCTCAAAAAAAAAAAGGTTAAGGCTCAAAATCAGTATGCTCAACAAAAGAAGCTGCCTCAAAAGAGTACATACTGTATGGCTGCATTTGGATAAAATACTAGAACAGCCAAATCTATAGTGACAATAAGCAGGTCAGTGGTTGCTGAGACTAGGTGTGGGGAAGGGGAATTGACTGCAAAGGGGCACAAGATAACTTTTGGGGGTGATGAAAATGTTACATTTCGGCCGGGCGCGGTGGCTCAAGCCTGTAATCCCAGCACTTTGGGAGGCCGAGGCGGGTGGATCACGAGGTCAGGAGATCGTGACCATCCTGGCTAACATGGTGAAACCCCGTCTCTACTAAAAATACAAAAAAACTAGCCGGGCGTGGTGGCGGGCGCCTGTAGTCCCAGCTACTCGGAGGCTGAGGCAGGAGAATGGCGTGAACCCGGGAGGCGGAGCTTGCAGTGAGCCGAGATTGCGCCACTGCACTCCAGCCTGGGTGACACAGCGCGAGACTCCGTCTCAAAAAAAAAAAAAAAAAAGAAAATGTTACATTGCTTTACTGGGCTGTTTATGACACAGGTGTATGCATTTGTCAAAATTCATTGACCTGTACACCTAAAATGGGTATATTTATTATATGTAAATTTACCTTGATACAACTTATTTTAGAAGTTTCAAAAATATAGTAAGTGAATATAATTCATTCAAGTCTTTGAATAAATTCATCCATTTGTGAAGAGGAACAGCCGGTAGTAGCTGAAAAAGCATTTGAGGTAGAGGCAGAGTAGTTTTTAGAAGGAAAAGCATATTTAAGTTATTATTATGTACATTAAGTACTATTGAAGGAAAATCCAGAGAGGGGGAGCAGCTGACATTAAAGGAGGTGAGCAAGAGACAACAAAGTGAAGAAATGCAGTAAAGTACTTTCCACTAGTGCTTTATCACTTATCACTAGACTAGTAACCAAACCTCAGGATTCCCAGGCTGGGACCTTCCAGTATAGAAAGTTTACTGCCAATACAGTTTGTGTTCTAGAATCGATTCTAACACTGAGTTCAGCTGATTATTGATGGTGCAACTATGAATAGGAGATACAGGTTGGTTATAATGTGAACAGAAATGGCCTGAGAAAATTATTTAAACCATAACAACATAATACGTATATACTTCTGAAGACTGGTGGCAGTAGGGCTTAGAAAAGGGTTCATGATAAAAGGAATGAGAATAAAGTAAAAAGATGAAAACAGTAAGATTTTCTTTTTGTTGAATACTCATTATGCACCATGCAAGTGTTGGATTTTTTTGTTTGCTTGGTTTGTTTCCGAGACAGTCTTGCTTTGTCGCCCAGGCTGGAGTGCAGTGGCGCCACCTCAGCTCACTGCAACCTCTGCCTCCCGGGTTCAAACAATTCTTGTGCCTCAGCCTCCAAAGTAGCTGGGATTACTTGCGTATGCTACAACATCTGGCTAGTTTTTTTTTGGTTGTTGTTTTTTTTTTTCTGAGACGGAGTCTCGCTCTGTCGCCCAGGCTGGAGTGCAGTGGCGCGATCTCGGCTCGCTGCAAGCTCTGCCTCCTGGGTTCACGCCATTCTCCTGCCTCAGCCTTCCAAGTAGCTGGGACCACAGGGGCCTAGTACCACACCTGGCTAGTTTTTTTGTATTTTTAGTAGAGACGGGGTTTCACTATGTTGGCCAGGATGGTCTCAATCTCCTGACCTCAAGTGATCCACCTGCCTCAGCCTCCCAAAAGTGCTGGGATTACAAGCGTGAGCCACCAGGCCCAGCCCTAAGTGTTTTATATAAACATTATTCTCATTTATTACAACAACCTTTTTGGCCTTCCCATTTAATATAAGAGGGAAAAAGCACAGGTCAACTAAACTGCCCAAGAGCATACATCTGGTAAATTATAAAAGTAGAATCACAATGTAAATATTTCTTTTTTTCTTTTTTAGAGAGAGAGTCTCACTCTGTCACCAGGCTTGAGTGCAGTGGTGCGATCTTGGCTCACTGCAACTTCCGCCTCCCGGGTTCAAGTGATTCTCCTGCCTCAGCCTCCTGAGTAGCTGGGATTACAGGCATGCACCACCACGCCCAGCTAATTCTGTGTTTTTAGTAGAGATGAGGCTTCTCCATGTTGGTCAGGCTGGTCTCGAACTCCCAACCTCAGGTGATCCGCCCACTTCAGCTTCCCAAAGTCCTGGGATTACAGGCGTGAGCCACCACGCCTGGCTTGAATTGCTTTATGAATAGTTCTGTTGAGATTGTACCTCTCCGAGTGGAGCTAAGTTATATATTCAAAAACATTTAATACATGCAATGTGTAAGTCACTGTGGAAGGTGCTTTGGAAACTGCAAAGATCACGAATGAGACATAGTCCAGGAGAAAAGAGGTTATCTATCTACCGGAAGAAACTGACATATACCATAAAGGAGCCAAAAGTAAATAAGTGTTGGCAATTCACAGAAAGAATGATTTTTGAGGAAATAAGGATATAAGAAGCAAAGGGACCCTTTAGGAGACTATTTTATTGGTTCAGCCAAAAGATTCTCAGTGCTTGAATTAGGACAGAGGCAGTGGAGACAGAGGGGGAGAAGGTTATTAGAGCTATTGCAGAAGCCGAAATTGCTGAATAATTGTGAAAAATAAGGAGAGAGAGGAATAGCAAATAAAGCCCAAGTTTCTGTCTTGGTTAGCAAGTGCATGGTGGAGCTATTTGCCCAGATAGAGAGTTCAAAAGGAGGAACAATTTGACAAGATTAGGAGACAGAAAGAGATGTCAATGTACTCATCCATCCCCCTCTGTGGATTATAGCTGAGCTGTGGCCATGTTCCTCAACCCAAGGGCCTGCACTGGTCAGGCCTGGGGAGGTGAGAACTCCCCACTAGAGTCTCTCTTAACCTATTCTGGTTCGGGCCCTGCCCAATTAAAACTAAAAGATAAAAAGACCTCTACTACTGAGAACCCCTAAGAGCTTCACCATCTTGACCTTAATTCACCCACACCTTTATGTATCCCTTTAACTCTCCTCAATGACCCTATTTGAGTGTGCCACCTATTTCCTGCCAGGACTGTAACACATCATATTTATGTATTTTTAAATGAGGTATGTATGTATAACTGTATATGTATAGGAAATATCTGGAAAGATGCACATCAAACTGTTAGTAATAGTGACCACTTGGTAATGGGGACAAGGGAGGAGGAACAAAGGAAAAGAGGGCTTCTCTTATTTTATAACATTTGAATTCCTTAAACAAAAGGCCTGTACTACTTTGTTGTTGTTGTTGCCCAGGCTGGAGTGCCATGGTGTGATCTCGGCTCACCACAACCTCCGCTTCCCGGTTTCAAGCGATTCTCCTATCCCAGCCTCCCGAGTAGCTGGGATTACAGGCATGTGCCACCATGCCCAGCTAATTTTGTATTTTTAGTAGAGACGGGGTTTTTCCATGTTGGTCAGGCTGATCTCGAACTCCCGACCTCAGGTGATCCACATGCCTCGGCCTCCCAAAGTGCTGGGATTACAGGCTGGGATTACAGCCACCACGCCTGGCCAAGGCTTGTACTATTTTTTAAATTTAAAAAAAAAAAAAATTTTTTTAAGTAGAAAAACAACATCAGTCTAGTGCAAAAAGTTCAGTAAATTCACTGAGAGTAAACATGAAACCTCCACTTAATTCCCCTAAGAACTAGTAAACAAAATTACAGAGAAAAATCTTAAACTTAAAAAAAATTTAATGGTAAATACATATTGATAGAAATTATTCAGTTCTCCTATGAATGTAGCATCCGAGGATACTCTCCATGTTCACGGCTCCCAGCCCTTCCCTCCAGGCTGATGGGGCAACGTGAGACCCACCAAGCCAGCAGACTCCTCCACTGAGCGCTCACCCTTGCCATGAAATTCCTGATGTAGGGCCACATGTTCCCGGATGCTACGCAGGAGGCAGAGATAGGTGGCAGCTTGGAAATGAAGCTCATGTTGGGCTCTGCACAACTTTTCACTGGTGACCTAGAGAAGCAGCAAGTCAGAAACTCTTAACCCAGCTACAGATACAGGTCCACAGAGACAGATTTAATAAATAAGCATTCACTAGAGTGAAAGTAAATTGCACAGAGGAAATACAGACATGTATATATATACATGTATACTTAATACATCTGTAAAGGCACTCTATTAGTAAAGCTGACCTCTACTACATCTATAAAAGTACTCTGTAATTATTAGTAAAGCTGACCCTACTTCGGATTTTTAAAAGGAGTTGCATTGAATGTTCCTGTATTCAGTCAGTACTGCAAGAAGTCACTAGTTTCAATTCCTTCATTTTACAGATGAGGAAACTAAAGCTCAGAGATGCTCAGAGGTTGGTTAATGGTAGATATGGAAATTATAATTAGGTCACTGATCATTAATGTCACCTAAATAATATAATGTAGAACTTTCTCCCTTTCAAGCAAATAAAGGACTGCTTTATTTATATTTCTGTGACTTTGATTAATGTGGCATACACCTTTCATTACAATGAAAATTGAAAACTTGGCTGGGCGTGGTGGCTCACACCTGTAATCCCAGCACTTTGGGAGGCCGAGGCGGGCAGATCACGAGGTCAGGGGATAGAGACCATCCTGGCTAATACGGTGACACCCCGTCTCTAAAAAACAAAACAAAATTAGCTGGGCATGGTGGCAAGTGCCTGTAGTCCCAACTACTTTGGAGGCTGAGGTGGGAGAATGATGTGAACCCAGGAGGCAGAGCTTGCAGTGAGCCAAGATCAGGCCACTGCACTCCAGTCTGGGCGACAAAGTGAGACTCCATCTCAACAACAACAACAAAAAAAAGAAAACTGAAAACTTGCTTTGTCTGAAAAATGATAGCTTTGTGCTAAATAGTAAAAAATGAAGGTTTTATGTATAAAAGTAGTATGCTTATGTTCATATTACTTATTACAATTGGCCCTCCATATCCATGGATTCTGCATCTTTAGATTCAATCAACTTCTGATCAAAAATACTCAGAAAAAAATAAAAGGACGATCATGTCTTACCAAACATATGTTTTATCATTATTCCCTAAACAATGTAGTATAACAACTACTTACATAGCGTTTACATTGCACAAGGTATTATAATCTAGAGATAACAAAGTATACAGGAGGATGTGCATAGGTTATATTGCAAATACTACAGCATTTTATCTCAGGGACTTGAGCATCCGTGGATTTTGGTATCCCTGAGCAGGGCTGGGGGGTGTCCTGGAACCAATCCCCAGAGTTACTGAGAAATAGTTGTTCTTGCTCTCACCATTTGCTCATCCATCTGAAAAATCTGGACTCATGACTTTAAGAAGCTAGAAATTCCATATCCATTCCAAAGTCCCCAAATGACTCTAAACCTTTTTTCTTCATCATACTTTTGAGATTCACTGCACCCTCTTTGACTAGTTCTGTATTCAAGGCTGTGAGAAAGGGGCAGGAAAAGTGAAATGGGGATGTGTACATAACTCTGAGTGACTAAAGGAGCCATGTCCAAGTGTGGATTAATCTGGGTACCACTGCCTACATAATCCCCACCCCCACCTTTTTTTTTCTTGAGACAGGGTCTCACTTTGTTACCCAGGCTAGAGTGCAATGGCGTGAACATGGCTGTTGATCTCCCTAGCTCAAGTGATCCTCCTGCCTCAGCCCCGCAGGTAGCTGGGACTACAGATGCGTGCTACCATATCCGGCTATTTTTTATGAAAACAGGGTTTCACCATGTTGCCAGGCTGGTCTTGAACTCCTGGGCACAAGCGATCCACCCACCGCCTCTTCCCAGAGTGCCGGGATTACAGGCGTGAGCCACTGCTACTGGTCTAATCCCCTTTCTCTATTTGAATATCTAGCGTTAGAATCTGAAAACTAGAATGTGTGTGGCTTCTTGGTTTTTGAGACAGAGTCTCGCTCTGTGGCCTATGCTGGAGAGCAGTGGTATGAACATGGCTCACTGCAGCCTTGATTGACTTTCTGGGCTCAAGTGATCCTCCCACCTCAGCTTCCCAATTAACTGGAACTAGAGGATGGGACACCACACCTGGATAATTTTCAAATTTTTTGGAGAGGAGGTCTCACTACACTATATTGCCCATGCTGTTAGAATGTGGGTTTCAGGATCTGCAGATCATGTTGAAAGCAACATTCATTAGCTGCTTAAAAACATTATTAATCTGCTTTAATACAAATTTAACTTTTTAGTAATCAAAACTTTATGAGAAATCAACACCAATATCAAGCATTAACAAATCATAGCATCCATTTCTATTAATATATAAGCCTAAATGTGTGGAATTTGACATGGGAATTCTAGGTTAACGTAGGATAGAATACTGCCCTTGATTTGGTTGAGCCTGAATCATGAGGACAGAAGGGTCAGCAATAGACAGGAAACAGTAAATAGATCACAAGAACATAAAAGAGATCAAATGAAATAGAACACTGCATTTTCCCTGTGAAGGGAGGTTTCTCCCTAATAGAATCCCTTCTCCAGAGGGAAAGGATAGAGAAAATGGGATGGCTGAGTTAGCTCTGAGCCTGAAGGAAATAGAAACCATTTCCCCTATGCTCAAGTGCATTCCAGAGTGGTATTTCCAGAATGTACCATGAATTTCAGAACCATTACCAAGTCTCTCTCAAGGGTAATGGTATCCCCATAAGGTACAACTATAATCATGTCACCTCCTTAAAAATCTTAGAATGGGGCCGGGTTCGGTAGCTCGCCTGTAATCACACTTTGGGAGGCTGAGGCAGGCGGATCACCTGAGGTCGGGAGTTCAAGACCAGCCTGACCAACATGGAGAAACCCGTCTCCAAGAAAAATAAAATTATCTGGGCATGGTGTCGCAGGCCTGTACTACTTGGGAGGCTGAGGCAGGAGAATGGCTTGAACCTGGGAAGCGGAGGTTGCTGGAGGTTGCGCTGAGCCGAGATCGCAATCTTAGAATGGCTTCCCATTACATTTACAAAAAAGTTTAAATTCTTGTTCCGCCTACCACCTCATCTACCTCCACTTCATCCACCACACCCTAGGGCTAAACCACTCTCAATTGGCAATTTTTCTCCCCTTTGGCTTTCAATTGTTTAGCTGTTAAATCTGGACCCTAACCCCAATTTACTTGCTAACTCCAAATTAGCCCTCAGGTCCCTGATTAATTTCCTCCGGAAAACTTTCCCTAACTACCCCTTCTTTATACCCCAGCCCCTGTTGTCTACACCTTGAGCACTTATTTATCCTAAGTGCTTTACAGTATTGCTCCCTCAGGTGGGGAGCAAGCTTCTTAAAGGACAGGACCCATGTGCATCTGATTCTTTCTATTTAGACCAGGTTCCTAGCACAGCCCCTAAGTTATCACCTTTTAAAAACTAGGTGAATTTGAGTTCTAAGATTTTACATTCTGACGTCCATGGCTCAGAAATTCGACAGCTGATCGTTCTCCCTTTCCCAACATTGCTCAAGGGCAGCAAGTTTCCTTCCCTAAAGCCCAGTTTTTCTTTTCCGTCTCAAAAAGAAATGCTTCTTGGAATAACTTTTCTAGGGGACGGACGAGGAGATTGTTGGCCAAATGCTGTGGCTTTAAATCTAGTGACAGTACACCCTTCAAGTCCATCTTCATTCTTTAATCCCCAGCATTTCCTCTATTCCACTTTCCTGACTTTACCCTCCACAAAGGCAACAGACCAGCCAATGAAATCCTTCGGGACGGGTCCGCCCCTCTGCAGGACAGACTGACGTCCCCAGAGCGACTCTGCGCCCCCGCCGGTCCTTTGGTCCCCGAGTTTATGCCAGAGCATGGAGCCTAGGGCCTGGGTTGGTTTGGTCAGAACCAGGGCTCCGTGGGAGGGTTGGCCTCAGAAATGCCGGAATTAGACACCGTGCTCCCCATCCCAGCCCAGACCCGACTCTTCCTCCCTCCCCAGCA
Source organism: Theropithecus gelada (assembly GCF_003255815.1). Taxonomy (NCBI): domain Eukaryota; kingdom Metazoa; phylum Chordata; class Mammalia; order Primates; family Cercopithecidae; genus Theropithecus; species Theropithecus gelada. The sequence goes on along the minus strand of NC_037670.1, from coordinate 163,862,664 downwards.
CGTGGAGAACCTGGGACAGGGCTCCCGTACCCGATGTGCACGGAAAGCCTTCACAAGGTACCGATAGGCCGCGGTGTCGCGATAGGGTCGGCCGGTGGCCGCGCTCAGGTAGCGCAACTCCCGCAGAAGTCCTCGCAAAGTGCGCGCCGGGGACCCTAAGGCCGCCATTTTCCTGTCCTTCTCCGAGCCTGGTGCCCGACGACGTCCTACGACCCTGCAAAACCCCTCCTCCCGCCCAGGCGCCTAATGGTACCGTCGGACGACTACCGGCTCCTCCTATCGACTGACTTGCAGTGGAACCGCTCACTTGTCCGTTGTACCGAGCCTTATTAATCGAAGGCCGAGGGGCGCCCTAACAAGAAAAGCAAACAAAACCCAAGCCTTAACTGACGCTACCAGGTCCTCTAACCCACAACAAGGATTTGGGTAAATAGGGGCCTTTCTTCACGACGTCATTTAAGATGCCCGTTAGCCGACCAACCGCTGAGTCTCAGGAGGAGCGGGCCCAGCGCGGGGTGTGGGTGTGGATTTGATACGGAACACGCTGAGAAGACATTTTAAAATGATTTATAGAAGGGATATCAAAAGTCAACGTACTGACGTTTCCCCAAATACCAGGGCACCTGCGGCTCAGAGAAAGGACATGGGAGTGTGCAGATTCTCGAAAATTGCAGCTAGTAAAAACACAAACACACGCGCTTCCCATTTAAAAAAAAAAAAAAGTAAAGTCGGCATATTTCGCTTTGTTTAGAAAGGGAAAAAAGTACTTTAAAGGCCAAAAATTTCAGGCCACCCCAGATGGGACTCGAACCCACAATCCCTGGCTTAGGAGGCCAATGCCTTATCCATTAGGCCACTGGGGCTTCTGTGAGCGACGCGCTCAAACAACATATTCAATTATTTTCCTCTTTGGTACGTCATCGTCATTTCATTTTTGCCTTACCCTATCCCACGAAACCACACCTAGCGCCCACGTGAGGGGTGACGTATGCTGGGACTTGTAGTTAGAGAACAAAAGTCCACATTACTGCGCCAAACGCTTTACCCTCGAAACTGCACCGATGCTCCGGACGTTGAACGGGCACGCGCACGCGTTTGCGTACGCACTTGCCTGCGCAGTAGTCCCCGCGCCTGCGCAAAAGCAGGCATACGTCGTCGCGGAGCACGCGCGCTGGGCAAATTGGCCGGATATTCGAGACTCGCCTTCTGAACGTCAGCCCCGTTGGGTTTTTACCGGAAACAGTCTGACCTTTTCCGGTGTTGCGACTTTCCGGTTGGAGATTTGCTTCAGCGGCCGTTAGGTGGTGCCTGCCGCGGTCAGTTTCTGCTTCCGGTTGAAGCGTTGAGGCCATTTCCGCAGGCCGAGCGCGGTTGCTTACGCCTGTAATCCCAGAATTTTGGGCGGCCGAGGCGGGCGAATCAGCCTCAGATCATCTTAGGTCGGGAGTGTGAAACCAACCTGACCAACACGGAGAAACCCTGTCTCTGCCAAAAATACAAAATTAGCCGGGCGTGGTGGCGCATGCTTGTAATCCCAGCTACTCGGGAGGCCGAGGCAGGAGAATTGCTTGAACCCTGGAGGCGGAGGTTGCAGTGAGCCGAGATCGCGCCATTGCACTCCAGCCCGGGCAACAAGAGCGAAACTCCATCTCAAAAAAAAAAAAAACATGTGCTGTGTCCTTTGAATTGGTGGGTCAGCGATAAACATGGGAGAGCGGGGAAGTAATAGTACATTGATTAGGAATTAATTTTTAAAATTAGCAGTTCATTTTTTGGTTCCGTCCCTAATTGTATAACTTGAACAAAACACTTCAGAGTCCCAGTAAACTTACCCTTACTTATAGTATCACAGGGGCTTCCCATTGTCCCTAAGTTCAGACGACATAAATTGATCCTCGCTTATATCTTAATTTTCATCTCTCACTTCGCTTCTTGTTACCCTCTGCTCCAGGTATCTCCACTTTCATTGTCTCTTCCCCACCACACACCTTACCTGTTATTCCCTCTGCCTGAAACTTAACCATTTGTGTTAATATGCCTCTTTACCCTTTGAGCTTCAGCTTATTCCAGAAGTGTAGGTTAGACGCATCTCTAGGCCCTTGAGGTCAATACCGCAAGGTGAAAATTACTCATTTTATAGAATGAGACCACCACTTCTCCTGCTGTTTTTCCCAGCTTTTCCCCCTCTCCCCTTTTCCCTAGTTTATAAGACAGAAGAAGGGGGAGAAAGCAAAAAGTTGGAAAGAAACAGAAGTAAGATAAATAGCTAGACGACCTTGGCACCACCACCTGGCCCTGGTGGTTAAAATAATAATGATAATATTAACCCCTGACCAAAACTACTAGTGTTATCTGTAAATTCCAGACATTGTATGAGAAAGCACTGTAAAACTTTTTGTTCTGTTAGCTGATGCATGTAGCCCCTCGTCATGTTTTCCACGCATGCTTGATTTATCATGACCCTTTTACATGGATCTCTTAAAGTTGTAAGCCTTTAAAAAGGCCACGTATTTCTTCTTCAGGGAGCTCGGTTCTTAAGATGCGAGTCTGCCAACACTCCTGGCCGAATAAAAAAACCCTTCCTTCTTTAATCCGGTGTCAGGAGTTTTGTCTGCGGCTCGTCCTGCTACAATTTCACCTCCTCTGGTCCCCTGTTACTCCCTTTATTTACTCATCATAAATAACTCTTAATGTAGGTACGTGGCCACTACTCCATGCTGTAATTGTCAGGCTCCTCCATCAGACTGGGAAATTGTTCAGCTCCGAAAGCCCTGTTGCCTGACAGAAAAGCCTGTTTCTTCACCAGGCTTTACTCCTTGGTAGGCTAGTCATAACAGCTTAGTCTGAAGCTCCTAAAGGGATTGGCACTGTCTGGCCCCAATGGCTAGGAGACATAAGCTACTGAGCAGGAATGACAAACAAATGGAACATCAATTGTTCATTAATGAGGAAAGCTGACTTGGTTGGAAACCTGGTGAACTGGACAGCACCTAGCCCACCTGTCCAGGGGGCAGCCATTACTCACCTCCACTGATTGTTGCTATTTTAGGAAAGCAAATCCTTTAAACAAATTATTTTTCAGGAAACTCTGGAAATCTGTTTTAATACTATAGCTTTCCTTCTAAATATTGGCTACTAATGAATACTTTAAAAGTACTACATGCCGCTGGGCACGGTAGCTCACGCCTGTAATCCCAGCACTTTGGGAGGCCGAGGTGGGTGGATCACCTGAGGTCAGGAGTTCAAGACCAGCCTGGCCAACATGGAGAAACCCCATCTCTACCAAAAATAAAAAATTAGCTGGGTGTGATGGCGCATGCCTGTAATCCCAGCTGCTTGGGAGGATGAGGTAGGATAATTGCGTGAACCCAGCAGGCGGAGGTTGTGGTGAGCCAAGATCTCGCCACTGCACTCCAGCCTGGGCAACAAGAGCGAAACTCTGTCTCAAAAAAAAAAAAAAAAAAAAGTACTGCATGCCAAACAGAACAGCCCCACAGACTTCTAGTCTGTAAAGAAAGAAGGAAGAAAAAAAAAGGGCGGTAGGATTCAAAGTTAAGAAAAGGTAAAAACATGTGGTGTGCCTACTTCATGGGAAAAAAAAGCTGCTTTGATGATTCTGCCTTTTTTTTTTTTTTTTTTTTTTGGAAAAATTTTTAAAACTTTATTGTCTTGGCCGGGCGCGGTGGCTCAAGCCTGTAATCCCAGCACTTTGGGAGGCCGAGGCGGGTGGATCACGAGGTCAGGAGATCGAGACCATCCTGGCTAACATGGTGAAACCCCGTCTCTACTAAAAATACAAAAAACTAGCCGGGCGTGGTGGCGGGCGCCTGTAGTCCCAGCTACTCGGAGGCTGAGGCAGGAGAATGGCGTGAACCTGGGAGGCGGAGCTTGCAGTGAGCCGAGATCGCGCCACTGCACTCCAGCCTGGGCGACACGGCGAGACTCCGTCTCAAAAAAAAAAAAAAAAAAAAAAACTTTATTGTCTTTTTAAGTTTTTAGATGATTTTCTTCTTTCCTGTTATCTCCTTAGCCTGATACCCTGCCTTATCTTTAGGAAAAAAATGCTCCTGATAATAAATACAAAATGTAGTAAACTCATTTGTATTAACATGTAAGATTCTGTTCAAAACCCAGTCTCATTATAGGTCACTCTTCAGCACCCTCAGCTGATTACCACACTGGCTAAATTAAGGAACTTTAACATCTTAAACAGCTTTCTCAAGATTACCATTTTAAATGTTCCCCACTCTTGGCTGGGTGCTGTGGCTCATGCCTGTAATCCCAGCACTTTAGGAAGCCAAGGTAGGCAGATCACTTGAGGCCAGGAGTTCAAGAGCAGCCTGACCAACATGACAAAAACACATTCTCCACTAAAATTACAAGAATTAGCTGGGCGTGGTGGTGTGTGCTTGTAGTCCCAGCTGCTCTGGAAGCTGAGGCAGGAGAATTGCTTGAACCTGGGAGGCAGAGGTTGCAATCCAGCCTAGGTGACACAGCGAGCGCGAACCTGCCTAAAAAAAAAAAAGTTCCTCGCTCTTACATATTTTCAGACTCAGGGTTTTCGGATAGTACTTTTTGGCTAGACACACCAACTGATTATTTAACTGAGTGTACAGTGATAGCCAGCAGCCTGGGCAACAAAGCAAGACTCCATCTTAACAAAAAATAGATCGCCGTATAGATGGTGGTGCGTGACTGTAGTTCTAGCTACACAGTAGTTTGAGGATCACTTGAGCCCAGAAGTTCCAGGCTGCACTGAGCTATTATCTCTCCACTGCATGGCACACTAGATGACAGCGAAACCTTATCTCTAAAATAATAATAATTGTTATTATTATTATAACAATAATCCCAGCACTTTGGGAGGCTGTAATCCCAGCCTGTAATCCCAGCACTTTGGGAGGCTGTAATCCCAGCCTGTAATCCCAGCATTTTGGGAGGCTGAGGCAGACGGATTGCTTGAGCTCAGAAGTTTGAGACCAGCCTGGGCAACAGCGAAAACCCACTTCTACAAAAAAAAATTTAAACTTAGCCAGGTGTGGTGGTGTGTGCCTGTATTCCCAGCTACTTGGGAGGCTGAGGTGAGAGAATCGCTTGAGCCTGTGGTGAGCCTTGATCACACCACTACACTCCAGCATGGGTATCAGAGTGGGACCCTGTCTCAAAAGAAATTCTTTTTTCTTTTTGTGAAGGTTTTTCTGTTTTGTTTTGTTTTGTTTTGTTTTGTTTTGTTTGAGATACAGTCTCACTCTGTCACCCAAGCTGGAGTGCAGTGGCACGATCTCAGCTCACTGCAACCTCTACCTCCCGGGTTCAAGTGATTCTCCTGCCTTAGCCTCCCGAGTAGCTGGGACTATAGGCACATGCCATCATGCCCAGATAATTTTGTTTTGTTTTGTTTTTTGAGACGGAGTCTCGCTGTGTTGCCCAGGCTGGCGTGCAGTGGTACAATCTCGGCTCACTGCAAGCTCCGCCTCCCAGGTTCATGCTATTCTCCTGCCTCAGCCTCCCGAGTAGCTGGGACTACAGGCGCCCCGCCACCAAGCCCGGCTAATTTTTTGTGTTTTTAGTAGAGACGGGGTTTCACCTTGTTAGCCAGGATGGTAATTTTGTGTTTTTAATAGGGATGGGGTTTCACTATGTTGGTTTCACTCCTGACCTCAAGTGATACACCCGCCTTGGCCTCCCAAAGTGCTAGGATTACAGGCGTGAGCCATCACACCAGACATTTTGTTTTTTCTTTTTGAAGTGGTTTATTTTATTTATTTATTTATTTATTTATTTATTTATTTATTTATTTATTTTTGAGACAGAATCTCTCTCTGTCACCCAGGTTGGAGTGCAGTGGCGCAATCTTAGCTCACTGCAATATCCGTCTCCCAGGTTCAAGTGATTCTCCTGCCTCAGCCTCCGGAGTAGCTGGGATTACAGGCGTGCACCACCACACACGACAAATTTTTGTATTTTTAGTAAAGATGGGGTTTCACCATGTTGGCCAGGCTGGTCTCGAACTCTTGACCTTAAGTAATCTGCTCGCCTTGGCTTCCCAAAGTGCTGGGATCACAGGCATGAGCCACTGTGCCCAGCCAGGTTTTAAAAGAGTAAAAACATTAAAACATAATAAAATAATAATTAAAACGAATGAATTAAATTAAAGCTATCACCCAGAGAGTTTGGTACCTACCTGGGTCATGATGATAATGTAATATAGCTCCCATGTGGAGCTATGTTCTTTGGGGCTGGCCCTGGAATAGCTGATCTCCACGAGAGAACCTGCAAAGTGCTGTTAGCTTTGTTTGGAGATGGTCCACCATTATGGAATATGTCGTACCTGAGTGATGATATTTTGAGACAGCTCTCTCAGTTGCCATCATTTTTCCAGTAATTGTCAGATAGAGATGGCATAGAACCTCCAGGGGGACGGTTTTCCTGAGACTCTTAGAAATGCTGGGCGCAGTGGCTCACGCCTGTAATCCCAGCACTTTGGGAGGCCAAGGCGGGCGGATCACCTGAGGTCAGGAGTTCAGGACTAGCCTGACCGACTGACATGGAGAAACCCTGCCTCTACGAAAAAAATAAAAAATTAGCCGGGCGTGGTGGTGCATGACTGTAATCCAGCTACTCGGGAGGCTGAGGCAGGAGAATCGCTTGAACCCAGGGGCAGAGGTAGTGGTGAGCCGAGATCGCTCCATTGCACTCCGGCCTGGGCAACAAGAGCGAAACTCCGTCTCAAAAAAAAAAAAGAAAAGAAAAGAAAAAGAAACCTAAACAGTTTACTTCTTTGGTTCCTATTTGCTATGCTGTTTGTAATAAGAACACTTGAGGGAAAGTATATGATTTACTGAGGTGAAACCTGACTATCAGGTTGAATGCACCTAGCATGATGAATTTAATGACAATCATTTGGTACAGTCACAATTCTGAATTGATTCAAATGACGTAGAAGTGACCTTGGAATTCATTTAGGTGCTACTGTTATTTTATGTGAGAAATCTTAAGCTCAGTGAATTACACAAATTCATTCTGCTAGTCATTTTTTAGTGCATTTTTGTTGTCATGGCATGTGACTTAAGATATCATTATGGAAGCCAGGTGCAGTGGCTCACGCCTGTAATCCCTGCACTTTAGGAGGCTGAGGTGGGTGGATCACCTGAGGTCAAGAGTTCAAAACCAGTCTGGCCAACATGATGAAACCCCATCTCTGCTAAAAATACAAAAAAATTAGCTGGACGTGGTGGCGGGCACCTGTAATCCCAGCTACTCAGGAGGCTGAGGCAGGAGAATCACTTGAACCCGGGAGGTGGAGGTTGCAGTGAGCTGAGATAGTGCCACTGCACTCCGGTCTGGGCAATAAGAGCGAAACTCCATCTCAAAAAAAAAAAAAAATGTCATTATGGTATAAGATGAGTGTAGGAATGGTCTGCCACGGCATCTTGGCAACCATGCATGTCTCCATGTAGGCCACATATATTGCAGTTAGGCACCCCCAAAATCTACTTCCCCACTTTTCAGTAGAAAGCCCTGTGATTGCTCCTGATGCAAAAAGGGGATAGTTTCTCATCCCTATTTTTTGGGAGACTGCTACAGGGCCATTTCTCATCAACTTCTCTAATGTCAGTTGAGCACAGAACTTTCCACTTTATTCTAGCTTATGGTACAGCTGCAGACTTCTGCATAAGTTTATAAAACGCCTTGGCTGCAGTTGGATTTGGCTCCGTGGCAGAGCAATCCACCACTGAAGCTATCATTTGCTTTCTGTGATTCATCGTCATCCTGCTGGACTGGGGACATGGGAGCAGACACCATCTTGCTTTTGCTGTCTGTGTAAATAATAAACTATCTGAACCCATTGGACTCATTGTCTCCTTCTTGACTGGGTCTGTGGAAGTTTAGCAAGTCAGTCTAGAAACTGCTGCAGTGTTAGGCACTGAGCTGTTGCTTAGCGACTGCTTGACCACTTGAAAATGAGGTTGAATATAAAAGAAATGACATCACATTTGGAGTCATACTCGATATGTGAATAATAGACTCATTAAAATGTCCATCAACAGGGATGAATAAATAAAATGTAGCATATCTGCAGTGGAATACTACTCAGCAATAAAAAGGGACAAATTACTGATGCATAACACGGAGGAATCTAAAGTCATTATCCTGAGCAAAACCAGACACAAAGCCTACATACTATATGATCCATTTATATAAAATGCAAATCAATCTATAGTGACAGAAATCTCATTTGGGGTAGTGGTTTCAGTTATATCAAAAACCATTAAATTGTATACTTTAGCCGGACATGGTGGCTCACGCCTGTAATCCCAGCACTTTGGGAGGCCAAAGCAGGCGGATCACTTGAGGTCAGGAGTTTGAAACCAGCCTGGCCAACGTGACAAAACCCCGTCTCTACTAAAAATACAAAAACTAGCCGGGCTTGCTGGCGCATACCTGTGATCCCAGCTACTTGGGAGTCTGAGGCACAAAAATCGCTTGAACCCAGGAGGCGGAGGTTGCAATGAGCTGAGATTGCACCATTGCACTCCAGCCTGGGTGACAGAGCAAGACTCTGTCTCAAAAGAAAAGAAAAGAAAAAAGGCCAGGAGCGGTGGCTCACACCTATGATCCCAGCACTTTGGGAGGCGGAGGCGGGTGGATCTGGAGTTCGAGACCAGGCTGGCCAACATTGTGAAACCTCGTCTCTACTAAAAATACAAAACTTTGCCGGGCGTGGTGGTAGACACCTGTAATCCCAGCTACTCAGGAGGCTGAGGCAGGAGAATCGCTTGAACTGGGAGCCAGAGGTTGCAGTGAGCCAAGATCGCACCATTGCATTCTAGCCTGGGCGAGAAGAGCAAAACTCCATCTCAAAAATAAATAAATAAATAAAAATTGTCTACTTTAAGCAGATGAAGTCAGGTCAGAAAACTCTGTGTCTATCAGTTGTCTTCTCTTTCTGAACCGATTTCCTATATGTATTAATTAAAGGCTAAACTGCTGTAACAAAGAGACCTCAAACACAGTAGCTTAAATTAAAAATTAAATGAAAAATATTTATGTTGCATAATAGTCTAGAAGTGGTCGTTCCAGGTTAGTAGGGCAGCTCTGCTCTAAAAAGTCATCTAGGGACTGAGCTTCCTTTTGTAGCCGTGGGACAAGCTCAAGCTGTCCCACCGTGACAGGTGACACGGAGCCAAAATTGTCCAGGCATATGCAATAGAAAGGGCTGTAACCTCCTAATTGTTACCACCACTAGCCTGGCAGACCAGCTGCATTGGCATCCCCTCGGACTAGATGGCCAGGCCATAAAGGCTGGACCCACCCGCAGACTGGAGAGACAAGTTTGGCGGCTGCCTCCCTCCTATCTCCTTGCCAGTTGACTTGTGATAATAAAGCTTTTTTTCCCCTCAGAAACCAGTGCCATAATATTGGCTTCTATGCAGCATTCCCCAGCACTTTATGGGCTTCTTCAAACCATTGTAGTTTCACTCTGTGCCGATTCAGTAGTTCCCCCTTATCCGAGGGCTGTACGTTCCAAGACCCTCAGTGGATGCCTGAAACTGCAGATAGTACTGAATCCTATATAGACTGTTTTTTCCTATACACACATACCTATGACAAGATTTAATTTATAAATTAGGTACAGTAAGAGACTAATGACTAATAAAATATAACAATTATAACAGTATACTATAATAAAGTTTATGTGAATGTGGTCTCTCAAAACATCTAACTGTACTGTACTCACCCATTTTCAGACATCGGTTGATAGCAGTAACAAGCTGGAAGGTGAAACCTCAGTGAAGGAAAAACTATTCCATTAGATCCACTTTTCTTTTCTTTTCTTTTTTTTTTTTTTTTTGAGACGGGGTCTTGCTCTGTCACCCAGGCTGGAGTGCAGTGGCCGGATCTCAGTTCACTGCAAGCTCCGCCTCCCGGGTTCACGCCATTCTCCTGCCTCAGCCTCCCGAGTAGCTGGGACGACAGGCGCCCGCCACCTCGCCCGGCTAGTTTTTTGTATTTTTTAGTAGAGACGGGGTTTCACCGTGTTAGCCAGGATGGTCTCGATCTCCTGACCTCGTGATCCGCCCGTCTCGGCCTCCCAAAGTGCTGGGATTACAGGCTTGAGCCACCGCGCCCGGCCTTTTTTTTTTTTTTTTTTTGAGACAGAGTCTCACTCTGCTGCCTAGGCGGGAGTGCTGTGGCACCATCTCGGCTCACTGCAACCTCTGCCTCCCGGGTTCAAGAAGCAATTCTCCTGCCTCAGCCTCCCGAGTAGCTGGGATTACAGGCACATGCCACTGCACCCAGGTAAATTTTGTATTTTTTGGTAGAGACGGGATTTCGCCATGTTGGCCAGTGAGGTCTCGAACTCCTAACCTCAAGTGATCCACCCACCTTGGCCTCCCAAAGTGCTGTGTTTACAGTCACGAGCCACCATGTCCAGCAGATCCACTTTTATTTATTTGTTTATTTATTTGTTTGTTTATTTTTTAGATGGTTGCTCTGTCGCCCAGGCTGGAGTGCAGTGGCGCCATCTCCGCTCACTGCAAGCTCCGCTTCCCAGGTTCACGCCATTCTCCTGCCTCAGCCTCCCGAGTAGCTGGGACTACAGGGGCCCGCCATCATGCCCGGCTAATTTTTTTGTATTTTTAATAGAGACGGGGTTTCACCATGTTAACCAGGATGGGCTCCATCTCCTGACCTTGTGATCCGTCCGCCTAGGCCTCCCAAAGTGCTGGGATTACAGGCGTGAGCTACCACGCCCGGCCCAGATCCACTTTTCAACAGAGTAGCTCACTCACAAAAAACCCTCTCATCCTTTCTCCATAACCCTCCTAATTGCCTGCCCTGGTTTCAGTGGAGGGGAAATACTTTCTCTTCCTGAAAGCCATGCCTCTGTTGGGAGAGGAGAGAGGTTCTAGATTGAGTCCATGAGCAATGGCCAATGGTCTAATCAGTCAGGCCTACATATAACTGTGTATGAAACTGCCACTAAAATTTCTATACAACAGGGTTTTGGGAGCTTCGGGGTTGGTAATGCATTGAGGTGCTAGTAGGGTGGTATACCCAGAGAGGGCATGGAAGCTCCACTTATCCCGTCCCCATACTTTGCTCTATGCGTTTCTTCCATTTGGCTGTTCCTAAGTTGTATCCTTTATAATAACCTGACGATAGTAAGTAATGCACTTTCCTGGGTCCTGTGAGTCATTCTAGCAAATTATCAAATCTGGGAGGATTGTGGGAACCCCTGAGTTTATAGTTATGTCAGACAGAAGTGTGGGTAACTTGGGGACCCAATGCTAGAGACTGGCCCAAGTCGTATAAGTGAAGGCAGTCTTGTGGGACTGAATGCTTCAACCTGTGAGTCTTAGAGTAACTCTTACTGTCAAAATGGAATTGAATGGTAGGATTCTCGGTTGGTGTCTGGAGAGTTGGAGAATAGGTTGGTGTCAGGAAGGGAAAAAAACAACTACCCTCATTTGGTGTTGAAGAGGTGTGAGAAAAACCCAACAGTGGTATTGTAAAGTGGTGCAACCGCTATGGAAAACTGTATGGCAGTTCTTCGAAAAATTAAAAATAGAACTACCGTAAGATTCAACAGCCCCACTTCTGGGTATATATCCAAAAGAATTGAAAGTAGAAACTCACACAGATATTTGTACACCCACATTCATTCATGGCAGCATTATTCGCAATAGCCAAGAGGTGGAAACAGCCCACGTGTCCATCAATGGATGAATGGATAAATAAAATGTGATCTATCCACAGCATGTAATATTCAGCCTTACAGAGGAAGGAAATCCTGTCACATGACAAACAACATGACTAACCTTGAAGACATTACACTAAGTGACATAAGCCAGTCACAGAAGGACAAATACTACATGATTTCACTTATATGAGGTATCTACAGTTGTCAGAGTCATAGATAGAGAGAGTTGAATGGTGGTTACCAGGAGCTGGAGGTAAGAGGCAAAAAGGAGTTGTTTAATGAGTACACAGTTTCAGTTCTACAAGATCTGGAGATCTATTTTACAACAATGAAAATATACTTAACACTTAAAACATAGTTAAGAATGATAAATGTTCTGAATTTCTCATACACTTAAAAATTGAAAAATTTCTCTGTCACTTAAAAAACTGATTTTGTTTGATTTTGGGCCTCTATAGATACCCCAAACTTGCATTAATTGAGGTCATCTAAGGTGATGTACATTTGAAGCAAATAGTATTTTTCCAAGTAAAGTAATTGAGAGGGCACCTTATAATATGAGAGGTGTTGTAAGGGCTTGACTACAAAATAACTCTTTTCTGGGGATTTTTGGTGGTGGGGGAGTTGGGGACTTCAGACTCATATGGTACCTTGCCCAGAGTGCACAACTTGTGGGCCTTGTGGAGCCAGCATGAGAACCCAGGACTATCTGACCCCAAAGCTAGAGTTCTTAATCATTGCACCTTGGTACCTTTCCAGCCATGGCCACAGCTATTTGGTGAATTAATGGAACAGGATTTGGGAGAATGTTTTTCTGCTTTTCCTTTCCAGTTATGTTAGTGGCCCCAATCCTCTGATCACATTCTCAGTTTGTGGGTGCTAAATCCTGGTCTGGGGGCAGCCAACCAGCCTAGAGCAAAGTTGGATTCCAAAGAAGGGTTTGGCCCTCATTTTGAATAGCTGTACAAGTAGAAACATACTGGGACAAGATGTTCTGAGACTTCCTGAAGCTCTTACCTCCATCGCCCATGTAAGAATGCTCTCCTGCCAGTTCCTATGGGTTTGGAGCTATGATAACTAAAAACTCCTATGGCTTAGAATGGAACAACCTTCTCTTCTCTGTAGTGGATTACTTCTGTTTCAGTGGGAATGAAAGTGTCAGGCCAGTGGGGCTCAATGCTGAATATACATTAGAATTACCCAGGGAAACTTTCAAAAACACCAGTGACTGGGACCCACTCCCAGAAATTCTGATTCACAAGTTGGGCTAGGGTCCAGGCAACAGTAATATTCTTTTTTTCAAGCTTAATGTGTAGCTGGGGTCAAGAACTGCTGTCTCAGCAGATGAGCAACTGGAACAGTGGTTGACTGGGGGAATCACAAGAGTATTCCAATTTCTCCTTTACCCTTGTTGTCAGGGTCCAAATTGTTCAGAGACATCTCTAAGGCAAGGCCCCTGTAAGAAAAAAGAAACAAGTCTTATTTTTGAAAAAAAAAAAATATTTTGCCACAGCAACTGGCCATACTGACCTCTAAATCGTTCCCTGGCTTTATTTCACACTAATTTCTGCCTTTGGCCTTGAAGTTTATAATTACCAAAAAAAAAAAAAATAGAGATTGGATCTTGCTATATTTCCCAGGTTGGTCTCAAATGCCTGGGCTCAAGCAATCCTCCCATCTCAGCCTCCCAACATGCTGGGATTACAGTTGTGAGCCACCACGGCCTGCCTGAAGTTCATTATTTTTAAATTGCTGCTAAAAACCTCTGCATTTGAGTTTAATCTTTAGTTTCTACTGACAGGTTTCTAATTTCTTTTCCTTTTTTTTTTTTCTTGAGACAGGGTCTCAGTCTGTTGTGGAATGCAGTGGTATGATCATAGCTCACTGCAGCCTCGACCGCCCCAGCTCAAGCAATCCTCCTGTCTCAGCCTCCTGAATAGCAGGGACTACAGGCATGTGCCACCATACCTGACTATCTGATTTCTGATTTAACATATTTTTGTGAGTTTCATAATGCTGATGCTGGTTCATCTTTGGTGTGAGTCATGATTCATCCTAATTTTCCCTGGACTCTTTCCCAGTACAAGCTAGATGACCTATGTCTCATCTTCCACGTGAGCCAGAATGCAACTGCTCAGTCAGGACTTCTCACTCTAGCAGCTCTTCTGTCCTAGGTCCCTGTCAGGGTCCACTGGCTCTAGCTGTGGCCCCTGATATGGTTTGGCTCTGTGTCCCCACCAAAATCTCATGTCAAATGGTAATCCCCACATGTCAAGGGAAGGGCCTCGTGGAAGGTGATTGGATCATGAGGGTGGATTTCCCCCTTGCTATTCTCATGATAGTGATTTCTTACGAGAGCTGATGGTTTTAAAGTGTGGCACTTCCCCCTTCACTCTCTCCCCTGACACCATGTAAGACGTGCCTTGCTTCCTCTTCACCTTCCCTCATGATTGTAAGTTTCCCAAGGCCTCCCTAGCCATGTGGAACTGTGAATCAATTAAAGCTCTTTTCTTTATACATTACCCAGTCTCAGGTAGTTCTTTATAGCAGGGTGAAAATAGATGAATACAGCTCCTTTTGATATAATCTTTCAAACCCTAGCTGGAATCCTGACACTTCCAGAGTCAACAGAAGAGGAAACTATATAACTTAAGGATAATGAATTAATCTGTCCCACTCACACTCATGTTTATCAACCTCTAGTTCATAAGTATATGGTTTTAAAGGGCAAATATACAGGAGGGATTAGGGAGAATTCTATCAGTTATTCTCCTTGTGATAGAAATTTAAGCAGTTTTCTAAGATGCAGCAGATTTTAGCCAGCCCTGAAGAAGTGGGATAATTTTCTGGAAATAAGTCTTCAATAACTGTTGTGGTAACAAGTGATAAGAATTCTGGATTTACTGAACTGCCGGAAGACTCTTACCTTCCATTCTATGCTATTAGTTCATTCAGGCAGAGTGCTATGGTTTTAATGTATCCCCCAAAGTTCATATGTTGGAAACTAGGTTCCTAGTGCAAATGTTGGGAGGTGAGGCCCAGTAAGTGATTAGGTCATGAGGACAGAGTGCATTACTATTGTTATTGCAGAGTGTTCATTGTCACTAGAGTGGGCTTGTTATAAAAGTGAGTTTGGGCCCCTTTTGCTTTCTTGTCCTTCTGCCTTCTGACATAACACAAAGGCCCTCACCAGATGCCAGCACCTTGATATTGGACTTCCCAGCCCCCAGAATTATGATAAATACATTTTCTTTATAAATTACCTAGTCTGTGGTATTCTCTGATAGTAACACAAAATAGACTAATACACAGAGTAAATAATAAAATGTTGGCTCTGGGCTGGGTACAGTGGCTCACGCCTGTAATCCCAACACTTTGGGAGGCTGAGGTGGGCGGATCACCTGAGGTCGGGAGTTTGAGACCAGCCTGACCAACATGGAGAAACCTCGTCTCTACTAAAAATACAAATTAGCTGAGTGTGGTGGCGCATGCCTGTAATTCTAGCTACTCAGGAGGCTGAGGCAGGATAATCGCTTGAACCCGGGAGGCAGAGGTTGCGGTAAGCTGCGACTGCGCCATTGCACTCCAGCCTGGGCAACAAAAGTGAAACTCCGTCTCAAAAAAGATAAACAAATAAAATAAAATAAAAAGAAAAGAAGAAGAAGAAAATACGTTTATTAAAAGGATGCAGGGTGCCTCTCACAATTTTATGGTAAGGCTAGAGACCAGGCTTGGGAGTGACATAGCCAACAACCTCACCCAAAATCCTGCCACAGATCTGGTCCAGTGAAAACATCCCCAGGCACAGTCACCACAGTTTGCAATGCTGACACAGTGGCCCTGGGCCGGACCTGGACACCTGCACCAAAGCTACTGCTGCAGCACACTGGCAGTGGCTGGCTTCTCTGCTCCCACGTGTGCCAGGATGAGTCTAAGTCATCATCTGGGTCATGTTCTGAAGTGGGTGGTTCTAATTGGCATGGCCTGGGTGATGTGCCCATGTCTTGGCTTCAGGGAAGCCTGGGAAGGCAAATATTTTATCATTCAATGAATTTTACTGCACACCTGCTATGAGTTAGGCACTCTTTTAGGTGCTAAGGAAATCAGAGCAAGCAAAACAGGTAAAAGTTCCTATCCTCACAAAGCTTCTGTTCGAGAGACGGGCAGACAATGATAAATAACAAGTAAAACAAAGTTTGTCAAAGCGTGATGTGTGCTATGGGGAAAAATAAAGCCAGGGCTGGGGACTGGACCTGTTGCTTTGTAATGTGTTCTGGAGGTCCTTCCTGAGAAAGTGATATTTGAGCTGAGAGGCAAATGATAGGAGGGTTCTGCCATTTTCAACATGTGTGTGTACATATGCTGTATGGGGCAATGCCCATTTTTTGTTTGTTTGTTTGTTTTGAGACAGAGTCTTGCTCTGTTGCCCAGGCAGATCCTGGTTCACTGCAAACTCTGCCTCCTGGGTTGAAGCGATTCTCCTGCCTCAGCCTCCCGAGTAGCTGGGACTACAGGTACATGCCACCATGCCCGGCTAATTTTTGTGTTCCTAGTAGAGATGGGGTTTCTCCATGTTGACCAGGCTGGTCTCAAACCCCTGGCCTCAAGTGATCCACCCCACTTAGCCTCCCAAAGTGCTGGGATTACAGGCGTGAGCCACGGTGCCTGGTGCAATGCCCATGTTTTTAACTAGAGAAACCCTACCTTCACTCCCCAGCCATTGTCAGGTCTCCTCCATCCTGTCCTTCAAGCTTTGTGTAAAGGTAAAGGAGTTCTGGGACAACAGTTTACTATGCCCAGTGAAACTGTGGGGACAGACTCCGAGGGCCCCATCTTTACTCTTCAACTACAGCAAGGACTGGCAACCTGGATGTGCTACCATAAATGGGGGGAGATTTTGGTGGGCAAGTGTCAGGACTGATGAAAATGAGTATACATCAGGGTATATGTGTATGCATGCATTTCTGTCGAGTGTGATGCTATAGATGTTGTGTCTGAAAGCAGTGATTTCGGCCAGGCACAGTGGCTCATGCCTCAAATCCCAGCACTTTGGGAGGCCGAGACAGGTGGATCGCTTGAGGTCAAGAGTTCGAGACTAGCCTGGCCAACATGGTGAACCCCCATCTCTATTAAAAATACAAAACATTAGCCGGGCGTGGTGGCGGGCGCCTGTAATCCCAGCTACTCAGGAGGCTGAGGCAAGAGAATCACTTGAACCCAGGAGGCAGAGGTTGTAGTGAGCCAAGATCACGCCATTGCACTCCAGCCTGAGTGACAGAGCAAGACTGTCTCAAAAAAAAAAAAAGAGTGATTTCTAAACTTTTTAATTATGTACTCGTATCAGTAAAAGTCTTGTCACTCCCCTGTAAGCCTTTGTATTTATTTTTAAATTATATACATTTACTACTGAAGCATTATAAAATATGAAAAAATAGAAATATTTTAAAAACATTTTTGAAATGTTTTGAAAATGTTTTGAAAATATTTTTGAAAATATTTTTATCAACACTAAAAAAAGTCCTAATTTCTCTCAGTAAAGAAAGATTATTGTGTATTTTATTGACAACAACGTAATTCAGCATGTTTCATTGTTCTGAAAAATCTTATTTGTTTGTTTATTTTTTTGAGACATAGTCTCACTCTGTCGCCCAGGCTGGAGTGCAATGGTGCAATCTCGGCTCACTACAACTTCTGCCTCCCAGGTTCAAGTGATTCTCCTGCCTGTGCCCGGGTAATTTTTGTATGTTTAGTAGAGACAGGGTTTCGCCATATTGGCCAGGCTGGTTTCGAACTTCTGACCTGAGGAGATCTGCCTGCCTCAGCCTCCCAAAGTGCTGGGATTACAGGCGTGAGCCACCACAGCCAGCCACATTCTGAAAAATCTTTAGCACATTATTTCAGGCAACAAAATTGCACAGTGATAAACATTTCTAAACATTCATTTTTCAAATTTCTCTCTTCATAGTATAAGTTTCTTTTAAAATTGGCAGTTCATGTCTAATTAAACCTTAAAAAAATTTTTAACTTAAAGAGACCCATTAAGGATCTCCATTTTTTCCCAAATATCAGCTAGGCATCCATATTAGTCAGGGTTTAGCAAGAAAAAGAGAACCACTGTAGGCCTTTCAAGCAGACAGGAATTGAGTGCAGGGTATTTAAATGCTTATGACATCATAAGAACGGCAGCGGGAATTAGGGGCTAGGGGGAGCCTGCCACCACACAGTGCTTCAGAGTACGGGAGGTTGGTTGCTTCTATCACCCAGGTCAGGAAAATGCAGGAAACCCCTGTTGATGGCAGAGGTCCCAAAGCACTGAGATGGGGCTAATGGATCACTTGGAGGCTACTGTGGGATTTTAGGTCTACCATGGCCTCCAAAATAATAATACCACTTTTTCCTTGCACCTACGAGAACTTGCATGAGTACAAAAAAATCACATCTATTCGAGACCAGCCTGGCCAACATGGTGAAACTCTATCTCTACTAAAAATACCAAAATTAGCCAGGCGTGGTGGCGGGCGCCTGTAATCCCAGCTACTCAGGAGGCTGAGGCAGGAGAATGACTTGAATCTGGGAGGCGGAGGTTGCAATGAGCCGAGATCACGCCACTGAACTCCAGCCTAGGCGATAAGAGTGAGACTCTGTCTCAAAAAGAAAAAAAAAAAAAAAAAATTCAGTCCAGAAGCTTGCAGGCAAGAGATATTAAGAAATGCAGTTTCCGGCCGGGCGCGGTGGCTCAAGCCTGTAATCCCAGCACTTTGGGAGGCCGAGACGGGTGGATCACGAGGTCAGGAGATCAAGACCATCCTGGCGAACACGGTGAAACCCCGTCTCTACTAAAAAATACAAAAAACTAGCCGGGCGAGATGGCGGGCGCCTGTAGTCCCAGCTACTCGGGAGGCTGAGGCAGGAGAATGGCGTGAACCCGGGAGGCGGAGCTTGCAGTGAGCTGAGATCTGGCCACTGCACTCCAGCCTGGGCCGCAGAGCGAGACTCCGTCTCAAAAAAAAAAAAAAAAAAAGAAAAAGAAATGCAGTTTCCATAATTCTAGTCCTTGTAATACGGAGAGTAGCATATAAAAATTTGGGAATGAAGCCTGATTGCCAAAAATATGCTGTGAACCTCAGGGCAGCACACTCCTGACAGCCTCTTGTCATCAAAGGAGAGGTCAGTATATGAGAAATGTTTGACTCTTTTGTAAAAGAAAACTAGGTGATTAATTTTGAATTTGACACCCAGCTGATTTTTGTATTTTTTGGTAGAGACAAGGTTTCACCATGTTGGCCAGGCTGAGCTTGAACTCCTGACCTCAAGTGATCTGCCCACCTTGGCCTCCTAAAGTGCTGGGATTACAGGTATGAACCACTGCACCCGGCCAACAATTCTTGTATATGAGATTTTCATGGCTTCTTTCCATTACATGGTAGTTTCTGTTATTTGAAGGTCTTGCTTTTAATCAAGTGAACCCACTGATGACATCCTGCGGCATGGAAACTGCAGTACATGATAATACTCAGAATATTATGAAGCTCATAACAGGCAAGCTGGACCTGCTGGATGCAAGGAGAGAGTGAGCGATTCCTTCTCATCACTGCCACTTGTCAGCTTCCTGGGTGACTTCTTTTTGTCCTGTGTGAAACGGGGGGTGGTTTACACAGCCCTTCCAGGAAATAGCAGAACAATCTTCCTCTTTGGTTTTTTAAAAAAATCCAGCCGAGCGCGGTGGCTCACACCTGTAATCCCAGCACTTTGGGAGGCCAAGGTGGGCAGATCGTGAGGTCAGGAGATCAAGATTGAGACCATCCTGGCCAACATGGTGAAACCCTGTCTATACTAAAAATACAAAAATTTGCTGGGTGTGGTGGGACGCCACAGCACTCCAGCCTGGCGACAGAGTGAGACTCCGTCTCAAAAAAAAACAAAAGTCCAGATGGTATAACATGAAAACTCCAAAGTTCCAATGAAACATCTTCCCATTGCTGGCTTAGATTGCCCTGGCCTGGAAGTGGGCCAAGAGGGCCAGGGGACATGGCCCACCTGTTTCCCTGACCTGTCCTTCTACACTCCCATGCAGCCTTTTGCTGAAGGAGCTAAGGTATGAACAAAAAACAACTTTGCTTTCTCAGAAGTGCCCCTACAAATCAGTTGTAATGATATGTTCTTTCCTAGGCCTGGATGACATTTATAGTTTTTCCAGCCTCTTTTGGGTAACAAACAGGTTAAAGAGTTTCTTGTTTTGTTTTGTTTTTGTTTTCTTAAAAAATAGTCTTGGCTGGGCGCGGTGGCTCATGCCTGTAATCCCAGCACTTTGGGAAGCTGAGGTGGGTGGATCACCTGAGGTCAGGAGTTCAAGACCAGCCTGGCTAACATGATGAAACCCCATCTCTACTAAAAATACACAAATTAGCCAGGCGTAGTGGCACGTGTCTATAGTCCCAGCTACTCCAGAGGCTGAGGCAGGAGTATCACTTGAACCTGGGAGGGAGAGGTTGCAGTGAGCCGAGATTGCGCCACGGCACTCCAGCCTGGGTGACACAAGATTCTGTCTCAAAAACAAAAAAAGAAAAAAAAAAGAAAAAAAGAAAAGTCTCTTTTTCTAGGTATTAGTCAGTCTTATCCAGTGTCATCTCAAAACTTCAAATGTCATTGACTTGAAAGCCTCTCTCCTTCTCCAGCCTGGAGCGTGTGGGGTCACGGCCAGTGTCATTCCTCTTTCTCATACTGCCTCCTCCCGCCTCGCTGGCTGCTGTCCCTGGCCTGCTGCTGTCCTGGGGAAGCAGGCGAAGGAAGGTCAGGTTTCACTCCATGAGTTGAGTCGGGGAGTGACAGATTCCAAATGGTGCTTCTTTTCTCCTAGGTGTCTTCTCATGGGTTCTGCAGAGTCTCCACCCCCAGGCCACCTGCTGTCCCCCCGAGGCTACACCTTCTCCAGCTGGACACTAGGATATCTGCCCAGCCCCTTAGGCTCCAGAAGTCCTCCCCTCCTCTGAGGTTACCCCATCCCTCCGGTGTTCCCTTTGGGGGGAACCAGGCCGCCTCCCTTTCTAGAAAACCACGGCAGGCCTGCAGGAACTCTGAGAGTGCGAACCACGCCAAAGGCGGCCATCTCCAGGGGCTAGCCACCGACAGGGAGTCAAATCCCAGTCCGCGTGTCCCTCAAACTCCAGAAGACATGTCACACTTTCCAAAAGGTCCTCTTGAAGTGCTCCATTATTTAGCATGAGCTGAAGATGAGGCACCCACCCCCTCCTGCCTACCTAGGGAGAAGGGCCATGTCCAGCACACAGACAACTGCTCCAAAGCAAGCCTCTCACGTTCCGCCAAGGCCGGGATGTGGATGCCAAGCTAATCCTTCCCAATGTGGAGCGAATGGTTTTACAACCTCAGCATGAGCTGCCAAGGTGATCCAGCTCCTCCTGCCTTTAGAATGTGGAAGTACTTGGCACCTACTATTTTGTTCTCAGCCTTTGGGGTCTCTGGTGAAACTGACACAGAAAGAGTTCCATTTTAGTAAAAGAAATTGTCATTATAAAAAGTAACCCCTTCCTCACGCCAGGATACCTGATGTGCCGCAGGTGCCTCATGACAGCCTGACTTAGGAAGCGGGCTGTGTGAAGGCATAGCTAATACAGAATTATTACATATTTATATATTACATCCTTACATTAATATGGCTTTTTATATAAAATATATAGAGGATGTTTTTCTTTTCTTTTTCTTTTTTTTTTTTTGAGATGGAGTCTCACCCTGTCGCCCAAGCTGGAGTGCAGTGGCATGATCTTGGCTCACTGCAACCTCCGCCTCCCGGCTTCAAGTGATCCTCCTGCCTCAGCCTCCTGAGTAGCTCGGATTACAGGTGCCCACTAACACACCTGGCTAATTTTTGTATTTTTAGTAGAGATGGGGTTTCACCATGTTGGCCAGGCTGGTCTCTAACATCTGACCTCAAGTGATCCGCCCACTTCGGCCTCCCTAGGTGTTGGGATTATAGGCATGAGCCACTGTGACTAAAATCCCAGCACTTTGCCAGAATTTTTGTTTTTGACATTATGGATAATTAGACGTGCAGACAAATCTCTGTCAATATAGGCTACCTTAAAGTGTTGGGTGAAATTTTGTTTTGTTTTTGAGACAGAGTCTCTGTCGCCCAGGCTGGAGTGCAGTATTGTCATCTTGCCTCACTGCAACCTCCGCCTCCCAGGTCAAACGATTCTCCTGCCTCAGCCTCCTGAGTAGCTGGGATTACAGGCACTCGCTACCACGCCCGGCTAATGTTTGTATTTTTAGTAGAGACGGGGTTTCACCATGTTGGCTAGGTTGGTCTCAAACTCCTGACCTCAGGTGATCTGCCCGCCTCGGCCTCCCAAACTGCTGGGATTATAGGCATGAGCCATCGCGCCTGGTCAGAATTTTTGTTTTTGAAATTATGGATAATTAGATGTGCAGAGAAATCTCTGTCAATAGAGACTACTTTGAGTGTTGGGTGAAATTTTAATAAATACATAAAAAAATACTTTAAAGCATGACTGAGCTACCAGGGAAGTAAAGAAGGCCAGAATAACTGGAGGTCAGAGGAGGAGGGCCTGGAAGGAGAAAGGAACAGCGGCGTTTGCCTTGAGGGCCTATGGTAATCCCTGGTGGCCTAGAGGCTGGAATTTCTTATCATTTTTTATTTTTTAGAGATGGAGTGTCTGCTATGTTGCCCAGGCTGGACTTGAACTCCTGGACTCAAGCAATCCTCTTGCCTCAGCCTCCAAGGTAGCTGGGACTACAGGTGGGCATCTGCGCAACTGGCTTTAGAATCTGGATTTTTAATTTGCCTCAGGCAACCAAAAGGAAAGAAGGCCCCAGACAGGCATGGTGGGACAGCAGATCAAGGCTCATGCCTGTAATCCCAGCTGATGTCTGTAATCCCAGCACTTCGGGAAGCCAAGGATGGCAGATTGCTGGAGGTCAGGAGTTCGAGATCAGCCTGGCCAACATGGCGAAACCCCGTCTCTACTAAAAATACAAAAATAGCCAGGCATGGTGGTGCCCACCTGTCATCCCAGCTACTCGGGAGACTGAGGCAGGAGAATTGCTTGAGCCCGGGAGGCAAGAGGTTTCAGTGAGCTGAGATTGCACCTCTGAACTCCAGCCTGGGCAACAGAGCAACATTCCATCTCAAAAAAAAAAAAAAAGATTCTTGCACTCTTGCCTAATGCTGGGGCCTCAAAGACAGGAAATTGCTGAGAATGAAAAAAGCATCCCTGACCTTGCTGAGAAGAAGCTTTTCTGTCTTGACTGCAGTGTTGGGTGGGTGGCAGGGTGGAAAACCCCCACAGGAGTCCTTAACCACCAGCCGGAGAACCGCCCACAGGAGTCCTTAACCACCAGCTCTTACCACTTGCATGAGTTTGTGGCTGAAATCCATCCTAACTTCGCAGCCCAGAGATCCTAAGCTGAAAATTAATTTGGAAGGGTCAGTCTTGGGTCAGTAATGTCCCTAGGAACCTGGAAGAAGCAAAGCAAGAGAGGGCTCTAAAGCAAGTCCTTTCTAAAGAAGAAATCCTTCTTCTTTAAATCCAGGCCTCAAATTTTTAAAAAATTAGTTGGGTGTGGTGGCACGCACCTGCAGGCCCAACTATTTGGGAGGCTGAGGTGGGAGGATCACTTGAGCCAAGGAGGTCAGGGCTGCAGTAAGAAATGATCATGTCACTGCATTCTGGCCTGGGCATACAGTGAAACACTGTCTTAAAAACACAAACAAACAAAATATCCAGGCCTCAAGGAATGTCCATAAAGTTCTGAAGTGCAGGGATATATCATACAAAAATCACTAAACACACAGAGAAATAAGCCACCATGAGCAAGTTGGTAGAAAACAGTAAACTGCACAATCAGACCCACAGTCTAAGTTCAGGTCTGACTCAGGTGCCTGGAAGTTTGCTCTAGGAAAGGCTGCTGGTGCTCCCAGCCCACTTGCTAAAGCACAGGCTGGGGGCTGGACTTTGCCCATGCCCCTGACTGTATGTCACCAGCTAAGGAAGCTGATAAGCTCAGGGAAAAACAAGCTTGGAGGTTAAAATCACCAGATATTTTAAGAGTACAATCACATCAAAGAAGACAAACTGTCCTACACTAATCAGGACTCTAAAATAAGCACAACAAAGATCCTCAGAGAGATAAGAGGATGGTAACGAGGAACAAGCAGTGGCACAGAATCCAGTGGAAACACTGATATGAAGTTGGTAACAAACTCAGTAGAGTGGATAAAAACAATAATAGTTGGGCTGCCTGCAGTGGCTCATGCCTGTAATCCCAGCACTTTGGGAGGCCGAGGTGGGTGGCTCATCCGAGGTCAGGAGTTTGAGACTAGCCTGGCCAACATGGTGAGACCCCATCTCTACTAAAAATGCAAAAATTAACTGGGTATGGTGGCAGGCACTTGTGATCCTGGCTACTTGGGAGGCTGAGGCAGGAGAATCACTTGAACGCAGGAGGTGGAGATTGCAGTGAGCCAAGATTGTGCCACTGCACTCCAGCCTGGACAACAGAGCGAGACTGTGTCTCAAAAAAAAAAAAAAAAAAAACAAGAATAGCTGAAAAATGAATAATAAATCAGCTGAAGAAATTTTTCTAGAAAGTACCGAAAAGTAATAAGGAGATGGAAAATACCAAAGAACGTTTAAGAGATACGGAAAATATTAGTGTCAATATCTGCCTAATACAAGTTCCAGAAAAAGAGAAAATGGATGTAAGAAAGAGAATGTATTAAAAAATTTTAAGTGTGTGTATTTCCTGTTGGGAGTCAAAAAAAAAAAAGAAGAAGAAGAAGAAAAAAATGCTTAAGTGTGAAGTTTTAAAGATTAATTTGGAGACCAGACTGGGCAATGTAGTGAGACCCTGTCTCTAAAAAAAATTAAAAATTAGCTGGGTGTGATGGTGTGCACCATATAGTTCCAACTACTTGGGAGGCTGAGGTGGGAGGATCAGTTGAGCCTGGGAGGTGGAGGCTGCAGTGAGCTGTGCACTCCAGCTTGGATGGCAGAGCAAGACCCTATCTCAAATAATAATAATAAAGATTAATGATAAAAAGATCGCAATGCAAAGGTCTTATGGAACATCAAACAGAATAGAGAAGGAAAAATCTAAACTTTGACATACTGTAATGAAATTTAGGAACACTGGCTTGTAGTCCTAGCTACTCAGGAGGTTGAGGTGGGAGAATTGCTTGAACCCAGGAGGCAGAGGTTGCAGTGAGCCAAGACCACACCATTGCACTCCAGCCTGGGTGACAGAGTAAGACTCCATCTCAAAAAAAAAAGAAATTTAGGAACATCGAAGACCAAAAAAAAAAAAAAAGAAAGCAAAATTGAAAGAAGGAATATAGTTCACAAAAGAATAAAAATTGGATTGGCATTAGTCTTCCTAACAGAAAAATTAGAGACAAAAAAGCAATGAAACTATGTATATATACACACACATTTTTTTAATTTATATTTTCATATATATATATAATTTTATTTTTTTGAGACAGAGTTTCACTCTTGCCATTCAGGCTGGAGTGCAGTGGCGTGATCTCTGCTCATTGCAGCCTTTGCTTCCTGGGTTCAAGTGATTCTCTAGACTCCGCCTCCCGAGCAACTGGGATTACAGGCCCCTGCCACCATGCCCAGCTAAGTTTTGTATTTGTAGTAGAGATGGGTTTTCACCATGTTGGCCAGGCTGATCTGCTTGCCTCGGCCTCCCAAAGTGCTGGGATTATAGGCATGAGCCACCGTATATGGCCATAAAATTATATTTCTTTTTTTTTTTTTTGAGACGGAGTCTTGCTCTGTCGCCCAGGCTGGAGTGCAGTGGCCGGATCTCAGCTCACTGCAAGCTCCGCCTCCCGGGTTCACGCCATTCTCCTGCCTCAGCCTCCAGAGTAGCTGGGACTACAGGCGCCCGCCACCTCGCCCGGCTAGTTTTTTTTTGTATTTTTTAGTAGAGACGGGGTTTCACCGGGTTAGCCAGGATGGTCTCGATCTCCTGACCTCGTGATCCGCCCGTCTCGGCCTCCCAAAGTGCTGGGATTACAGGCTTGAGCCACCGCGCCCGGCCCATAAAATTATATTTCTAAGTGATGAAGGAAAAGAACCTAGAAAATTACATCCCATTAAACTATTATTTAAATGTGAAGAAGCAAAGATGATACTTTCAGACATACAAGGTTTTAACAAGTTTAAAACCAGCACAGAAGCCTCTCTGAAAACTCTCCTGGAATAAGTACTTTTATACTTCATATAAGTATATTATACTTCATATACTAAGAACTTACTAAGCACATGAAAAGATGTTCAACACCATTAGTCATTATGAACATTCAAATCAAAAGAATAACAAGATACCACTTATACCCACTGGGAGATGACAGCCATAATTTAAAAAATGAAAAATGACAAATGCTGATGAGAATGTAGAGGAACTGGAACTCTTTTTTTTTTTTTAGATTAAGTCTCGCTCTTGTCCCCCAGGCTGGAGTGCAATGGCGCGATAGCTCACTGCAACCTCTGCTTCCCAGGTTCAACCAATTCTCCTGCCTCAGCCTCCCCAGTAGCTGGGATTACAGGAACCTGCCACCACGCCTGGCTAATTTTTGTGTTTTTAGTAGAGACAGGGTTTCACCATGTTGGCCAAGCTGGTCTCAAACTCCTGACCTCAGGTGATCTGCCTGCCTCTGTCCCACAAAGTGCTGGGATTACAGGTGTGAGCCACCGTGCCTGGCCTGAGCCACTGTGCCCGGCCAGAACTGGAACTCTTATACATTGCTGGTGGGAATGTAAAATGGTTTGGTTACTGTGGAAAAGAGCTTGGTAATTCCTCAAATGAAACATAGTTACCATGAAACCCAGCAATTCCACTCCCAGGTCTATACCTAAGAGGACTGAAAACATATATCCACATAAAAACTTGTGCACAAGTGTTAATAGGAGCATTATTCATAATAGCTAAAAAATGGAAACAGTCCAAGTGTCTGTCAACTGATGAATGGGCAAACTGTGACATATTCATACAACGAGATATTATTTGGAGTATAGATATCTGGATATTAAATTTAATACCAGACAGGGAAACAGTCACAAAGAAAAATGAGGGACATCATATTGGTAAAAGAACATTGTATCAGTGCTCGCTTCAGCAGCACATCTACTAAAACTGGAATGATCCAAAGATTAGCACCGCCCCTGCACAAAGATGATACACAAATTCGTGAAGCAGTCCATATTTTTAAAAAGATATTATATCAAAAAGATACAACCATAATGAACATATATGCATCCAAAAACATTCATGGTTCTTTGAAAAGTTATTGAGAAAAGGCCGGGCGCGGTGGCTCAAGCCTGTAATCCCAGCACTTTGGGAGGCCGAGACGGGCGGATCACGAGGTCAGGAGTTCGAGACCATCCTGGCTAACACGGTGAAACCCCGTCTCTACTAAAAAATACGAAAAACTAGCCAGGCGAGGTGGCGGGCGCCTGTAGTCCCGGCTACTCGGGAGGCTGAGGCAGGAGAATGGCGTAAAAACCCGGGAGGCGGAGCTTGCAGTGAGCTGAGATCCGGCCACTGCACTCCAGCCTGGGCGACACAGCGAGACTCCGTCTCAAAAAAAAAAAAAAAAAGTTATTGAGAAGGAAGAATGGCAAGACTGATTAAGAGTAAGATGATGCATCTAAACAAAGCACAGCATGAAAACAGAAACAAACACACAGGAGATTACAAACAATTAAAAACTGGCCGGGCATGGTGGCTCACGTCTGTAATCCCAGCACTTTGGGAGATCAAGATGGGCAGATCCCTTGAAGTCAGGAGTTTGAGACCATCCTGGCCAACATGGTGAAACCCTGTCTCTACTAAAAATACAAAAAGTAGCTGGGTGCGATGGCACATGCCTATAATTCCAGCTACTTGGGAGGCTGAGGCAGGACACTAGCTTGAACACGGGAGACAGAGGTTACAGTGAGTTGAGATCATACCATAGCACTCCAGCCTCGGTGACAGAGACTATGTCTAAATAAATAAATAAATAATTCCACAAATACACTTTTTATTTTATTTTATTTTATTTTATTTTATTTTATTTATTTTTTTGAGACAGAGTCTCGCTCTGTTGTCCAGGCTGGAGTGCAGTGGCGTGATCTCGGCTCACTTCAACCTCTGCCTCCTGGGTTCAAGTGATTCTCCTGCCTCAGACTCCCCAGTAACTGGGACTACAGGCACCCACCACCACGCCCAGCCAATTTTTGTATTTTTAGTAGAAATAGGCTTTCACCATATTGGCCAGGCTAGTCTCGAACTCCTGACCTTGTGATCCACCCGCCTTACCCTCCCAAAGTGCTGGGATTACAGGCGTGAGCCACTGCACCCAGCCACAAATACACTTCTAAAATAATTTCTGGGCCAGGTGCGGTGACTCACGCCTATAATCCCAGAACTTTGGGAGGCTGAGGCAGGTGGATCACCTGAGGTCAGGAGTTCAAGGCCAGCCTGACCAACATGGTGAAACCCCATCTCTACTAAAAATACAAAATTAGCTGGGCGTGGTGGCACACGCCTGTAATCCCAGCTACTTGGGAGGCTGAGGCAGGAGAATCGCTTGAACCCGGGAGGCGGAGGTTGCAATGAGCCGAGATCGCGCCACTGCACTCCAGCCTGGGCAACAAGAGCATAACTCTCTGTCTCAAAAGAAAAAAAAATTCTGTCAGTGTTGATCATATATAGGTATTATGGGAAAAGCACTTGATCTAATTCAACTCATGCATATAATCAACCTTCCTAGAAAATTAGGAATAGAACTTTAAGTTCATGAAAACTATATATCAAAAATCTAGAATAACACCATACTTAATGGAGAAGACTTAGATCAATAAGGAACAAGATTTTAATGTTCCCATTAAAATACGGAACACAGATGCCACTTTCCCCATTACTGTTTAGCATAGTATTAAAGGATCAGTCTAATGCTCTAAGACAAGATGTAAAATGTGAAATTGAAAGAGATAAAACCATTGTTATTTGTACATTATATGATCACTTCCATTGAAAAGCTAATAAAATAATCAGATGAGTTATTAGAATAACAGTTTAGCAAAATTGCTGGATATAAAATCAACTTTAAAGGATCAACAGCATTCCTTAGTACTGACAACAAATCAGAAAACAAAGAATAAGATACAATTCACGGAAGCAACAGCTATAAAATACCTAGAAATTAATGTATAAACAAGACCTTCATAGAGAAGTGTTACAAGCTTTATTGGAAGACACACAAAACAATCTGTAACTTAAAGATTCTATTGTTCTCCTTAAACCACTCTACAGGCCTCAAAGAAGGTGAATTCAATGCAAATTCAATCCTAATCAATATTTCAACTGGATTTTAAATGGAAGTGGACAGTTTATTCTAAAATTTATATGGAAGAATAAAAATCCATAATTAGCTGGGCCAACATAGAATAACAAAGATGGGACTCTCTTTACTAGATATTAAGGCATATTGTTAAGTCTATGGTAATAGAAAACAGTAAGATACTGGTGTGGAAATAAAAAAAGCAATGGAACAGAACAAAGCTCAAAAATAGATCTTTCCATATATGAGAACTGGGTATATGATAAAAATGGTACCACAAATTAATGGGAGAAGTATTAATCTGTTAGGTGGCATTGGGAAAACTGCTTCACTAAACATAGAATAATAAAGTTGGATCCCTACATTACACAATATACAAAGGTAGATGCCAGATGGATTGTAAATGAAAATGTGAAGGCAAAACTATAACGCTCATAGGAGAAAATTCTGGAGGATATCTTTGTGGCATAGGACTAGGGAAATATTTCATAAGTAAACTGTCCCAAACACAAACATAAGACAAAAAGTAGATTAATCAAAAAGTAAGGATTTCTGTTCAATAAAGTATGTCACAGACAAAGTTAAAAGACAGGTAACAGACAAAAGTAACTGACACATCTAAAACTGGTAAGAGATTAATATCCACAACAAGACACCAAAATGCAATTGCACAATGAGCAAAGATCAGCACCCAACTGACAGAAGGGAAGACTAACTAGCACCTTGTTTTTGGTAATAAGGAATTGAACATAACCTAGTTATCCACTGTGAGGGGAACAGGTGTGTATAACGTGGTGCGTGCACACTAGGGAATCTGTGCAGCAGTAAGAAGCAACACCCCGAATGGACGCACAGCAACATGGATGCATCTAAGTAGAAAACAGGAAACATGGCTATCACAGTACCATTGGTATGAATTAGAATTGTATACATAAACACAATACTACTTACTTTGAAGAATGCCTGCAAAACAAGGGGCGCATATAAAAAAAGTAAGGGTGGAGACTATGGGACACAGCAGAGTGGGGACTAAGGAAGAGGAGAAACTTAATAGATAATGAAGTGAGGGAATGAGTTCTCGAGCTGACTGATGATGACAATGTGCTATGAATCAAGGCATATGATTGACGCATTACTTTGCATTTGAGTACAAAGTAGAAATTATCCACAGCACATACTCACATATAGTTTGAAACTACAGCACGCATTTGATTACAGAGAGAGAGACTGAGGCTATCATGGACTCCCTGCGGAGCCAGGTCCTCGGAATGGCAGAGCAGACAGAGGTGGATCTTGGTGACACGGAGTCACTCCATGACGCTTCAACTAAACCATGTATCTGTAAGACTACTCAGATGAACCAGAAGATTCCCTTGACTTTTTCAGCCAGGAGTTTCTGATACCTGTGATGAAACAATTTTAACTGCTATCTATCTATGCCTGTACTTTAAGCAATAAATACACCAGATTTTTAAACAACACTATAACTTCACTTCTATACTTTTGGGAAATTAGGGGACCAAGAGGAAGCATACATTTAAGAAGTAAAAAGACAAGAGACAGAATAATAGTAGCCACCATTTATAAGCTCTTATTATGTGCTAGGCACTGCGCTAGGTGCTTTCCATACCTTGTCTCTAATCCAAACAACACACCCGTCTGGGGTCCCATCCCTGTGCACATGAGGAAATGGGCTTGAAAGGGAAAGCATCTTGTCTAGAGTGACACAGCTTCACAATGGGGTCCTGTGAACCCGTCTGTCTGCCGTCAACCTGTTCTTCACACCACGCCACCCACTAGAAAAGATGATAGGGAAATGAAGAAGGGACAAACACAGAGACACAGAAGAGGCAAATATACAGAAGGAGAAAAACCAAACTATGCCTAGGCACGTATGGAGGACCGATGTTTTCTGAAGTAAGGACACTCATGACATGTCAGAGTATGCCTGCCTGAGAAGAGATTGTCATTGTCCTTTGAAAAGTGTATGATCTCACGATTAACCCAACCCTCACTAAATTCAAAGGCATCTCTTCTGCCTGTTTCCAATTATCAAAAGTCTTAAACAAAAGACTGATTTTCTCAAGTATTTCTCAAAGCTTTGTATGTATAGGAAGCAGTGGTAGAGATTTCAGACAGACTCAAATCTAGTTAGATCATTTATTGTCCATGGCAAAGCAAACTTTTGACTGTCCATTTGCATTATATACAGATGGCAAATATATAAAGGATATTGTGGTTTACCTCTGATAGTAACCTAATCACCCATCAATAAGTGGTATCACAACTATAGAATACTATGAAGCTGTTCAAAGAACCAGACAGACCTCTAGGTACTGTGAAATAACCTCCAAGATTAACTTAAAAATGCTAAATACAGTGTATATGTATGCTAAGTTTATGTATTTATTTACTTTTGAGACGGAAAACAAATCTCTTATGTATTTATTTACTTTTGAGACGGAATCTCAAAACAAAGACTTAAATGACTTACAATCTGGCCAGGCACGGTGGTTCATGCCTTGTAATCCCAGCACTTTGGGAAGCCAAGGCAGGAGGATCACTTGAGCCCAGGAGTTTCTTTTCTTTTTTTCTTTTTTTTTTTTTTTTTTGAGACGGAGTCTCACTCTGTCCCCCAGGCTGGAGTGCAGTAGCACGATCTTGGCTCACCGCAACCTCCGCCTCCCAAGCACAAGCGATTCTCCTGCCTCAGCCTCCTGAGTATCTGGGATTGCAGACATGCGTCACCATGCCCGGCTGATTTTTTTGTATTTTTGGTAGAGATGGGGTTTCACCATGTTGGCCAGGTTAGTTTCAAACTCCTGACCTCAAGTGATCTGCCTCCCTTGGCCTCCCAAAATGCTGGGATTAAAGGCGTAACCACTGTGCCCAGCTATGTATGCTAAGTTTATATTACAAACTCAGATACATATCATTGCTTTTAACTGGAGAAATTGATAGGTGGTTGCTCTGGGGAAGGAAAATGGGACCGTGGGTAGGAAGATTTGCTTTGCACGCATTATATCCCCATGTACTTTGTACTTTTTTTCCCTACCAAATATAAACTTTTTTTTTAGACACACGGTCTTGCTCTGTTGCCCAGGATAGATCACTGCAACCTTAACCTCCTGGGCTCGAGTGATCCTCTCACCTCAGTCTCCAAAAGCAAAACACATCTTTATTTTCTTTTTTTTTTTTTTTGAGACGGAGTCTCGCTCTGTCGCCCAGGCTGGAGTGCAGTGGCGCGATCTCGGCTCACTGCAAGCTCTGCTTCCTGGGTTCAAGCGATTCTCTTGCCTCAGCCTCCTGAGTAGCTGGGACTACAGGTGCCTACCACCACGCCCAGCTAATTTTTGTATTTTTAGTAGAGATGGGGTTTCACCATGTTGGCCAGGCTGGTCTCGATCTCCTGACCTCAAGTGATCCGCTCGCCTCTGCCTCCCAAAGTGCTGGGATTACAGGCGTGAGCCACTGCACCCGGCCAACATATCTTTATTTTCAATCAAGCAGTTTATTGCATTTTCCCTCCAAGCCAAATCCAGTGTTAGGATCTACTAAGGTCTGAGTGGAAGAAATATATTCCTTCCTTTCCCCTTCTTCCAGTGATAAGACAGGGAGAGGCCCCTTCCCATTTCTTTCTCCCTGTTTTCAACCAAAAAGTCACCTATTTGTTACATAAAACAATACTCATGTTATCCATTCATAGAAAATATATTTAAGTAAAAGGAAAAATAAGAAAAAGTACTAATACCACCACTCTACATTTTGGGGTGTATGTTCTTTTGTGTATCTTCTAATGCATGTATGTACACACACATGTATTTACACTTACAATCACCCAGGACGGAGGGCAGTGGCGCGATCTTGGCTTACTGCAACCTCCGCCTCCTGGGTTCAAGCGATTCTTGTGTCTTAGCCTCCTGAATAGCTGGGATTACAAGCGTGCGCCACCATGCCTGGCTAATTTTGTATTTTTAGTAGAAGACGGGGTTTCTCCATGTTGGTCAGGCTGATCTCGAACTCCCGACCTCAGGTGATCCACCCGCCTTGGCCACCTTTTAAAATTTAATGTTAATTGGAATTACATTAAAAAAGTGTCCCATGCCAAATACTCTTGGTAAAAATGTAAGTTTTTAAAAAAAATTTGTTTAACAATGACACCTTTTTATGTTTACATTTACAAGATGGTGAAAACATGGTTAAGTACAGTTCAATTACATAACCACAGGGTTTCTGGTTTTGTCAAAAATCATCTTGAGGAGTGCTGCTGACAAGAACACACTTTTGCAAAACTGTCCTTAAATGATAAAGGCACTTACAGTCCCCCTCATCCCCTAATGTATGAGGTCTATGCCTTTTGAATTTCTTAGTTCTTTTCATCTTCATGACAACACACTGAAAATACACTTGAAAGGAAAAAATAAAAAGCACTCATACCATCACTCTATATTTTGGGGTGTATGTCCTTTTTGATATTTTTTCCTACAACCCCATTTCAGCAATAACCTTTTTGATATTTTCTATGCAGATCACACATACACTTAAAAATAATGAATTAACCACTTTCTCTGGCAAGTTGCTTTCTCTCTCTTCACCCTTCTCCCACCCCTTACCTGAATTTCTTCTTTTTTTTTTGTTGAGATGGAGTCTCACTCTGTCACCAGGCTGGAGTGCGGTGGCGCGATCTCGGCTCACTGCAACCTCTGACTCCCTGGTTCAAGCGATTCTCCTGTCTCAGCCTCCCAAGTAGCTGGGATTACAGGCACATGCCACCACGCCCAGCTAATTTTTGTATTTTCAGTAGAGACGGGGTTGCATCATGTTGGCCAGGATGGTCTCAATCTCCTGACCTCATGATCTGCGCGCCTCTACCTCCCAAAGTGCTGAGATTACAGGCGTGAGCCACTGCACCCAGCCTCTTACCTGAATTTCTAAGGTTGAATTATTTTTGTATGATTCCCACATCTACATTTCAAGTCCTGATCATAGTAGCATCATCAAATACACACATACCCTATTACCCAAAAAACCTAGAGTGAGTCACAATCAAGGACTCCCACACTCTGCCTTCCTGCACTTGTCCAAACATGCCCCTCACAGCAGATGATCTACCTTCCTGATTTGGCCAAATTCCACCAGTTCTTGGAGGCCTACCTCAAATGCCATCCATCGCACTGAGTCTCCCCAGATTACTCCAGTCTCATTTCTTCCCCACTGTGAACTCAAATGTCAGGTGGCAACAGACCGCAGCTTTGTGACAAATTTTGAACCATTATCTTTTAACTTATCATGTGACTGCAAATTTTGAGTACACTGGGAGGCAGGAGACTGTGTCCTTTGCTTCTTGTACCCTGTAAGCCTACCACAGTGTGATATGGGCAGGAGATACTCCCCCAGAGCTGACAGTGTGATGTTAGAACCCAAGGTAACTCAATAACACAACAGACACGAGGGTAGTATGTACATTCCTCTTTATTGAATACAACAACAAACACGTAACATATACAAAAAGAAAAAACACTCATTAAAAGGCCCTGTCACAAAGGATAGACAGGAAACACCTACACTGAATCAAATAAGGCTCTTGCTTCAAAAACAGGGGTTTGCTAGCTACACCTGGAATATGAGCAAGGCTGTTGCAAAAAAATTAAAAACAAAAAAACAAACCAAAAAACCCCACAAAAATCCCTGCACTGAAGGAGTATATTCATGGGAATAATTTACTAAATTCACAGGTCCATATTTAGGAATGTTTATGCCCTCTCACATATCCAAAATTCATCAGGGTTTTATGAAATATGTGATTTTGGTTAAAAAAATTTACCTGTCCTTCTTTTTTCTTAGGAAGGAGTAATAAGAGCTTTCTAAAAACTAGAGACAAGCAAACCACCCAAAGTTTGAAATGTTTTACCATTAAAGTTCAAAGGGCACGTAGAACTGAGAATGCAAAGGCAAGATGGCAGTGGGAAGAAGAACGTGACTTCTGCGTCATTTCCTGGTAGCTAGCGTTTAATTAACCAAATGGAAATACCTCGGCTCAGTGCAGGGTTCAGTAGCAGCAGTTTGTCCATATTCCTGCTCCGATTTGAGCTGGAAATTAAACAAGCACCAGTTCATCTCAAAAGAGCCTTATACAAACACACACACACACATACCCACACCCATTCACATGTCATCACCACCCCCTTTTATTTAGATTTATTATTTTTTTTTTACTAAAATACAAAAAAGGGAGACAGGTATATTTACAAAAATCCATGGCTGGTACAGTACATAATTTTTAAGACACACTAAATGCTACAATCTTTCAGGTCCTGAGATTATTACAAATATCAACTCAAAGCTTGTGTTCAGGTCCAGTTTTTAAAGGAGGAAAAAAAAATCCCAAAATATTAAGTCACACACTTATTTGAAATACAGTATATCCCTTCAAGTTAGCAAAAACACACCTCCATATAAGTAAATGCGATACAGTAATTCGTGCCTTTCACCTAGAGGACCATCAACTCTTTAGGCTCCTTCAAGATTGGTTTTGAAACATGTTGGCACCTATGTCAGGTGTGGAGGTGGCTAATGTATGAGGAAGATGTAACTGGAGGGAAGTTCCTCTGCAGAGTGAACATTCACTGTATAAACACATCCTGTTTTTCCTTGGGCTACCAAACAAGTCTTTCCCTTATCAAAATTCATACCATAAGGGTTAGAAGTATGTGCTCACCCAGACTAAAAATCAGAATCATTATTTCCAATCAGTTACAGCAAATAGGCCTGGAGTTCTGTAATCGTTTTTACAACTGCAAATACACTTTCTTGCTTGTAAGAAAAGAGAGAAAACACCCATCACTTAGTTACCTTGGTAGATTTGGATTAATATATTATGGGGGGCACAAAACTGTCACCAGCTGGAGATTTATTTTCTTAAGTTTGAGGGTGTTTAACAAATGAAATGTAAGGGCAAGCCCCAGATTTACATACTCTCTGAAAGACCAATTTGGTATTTTTGATACTTTCTAAAATAAAGTAAGTGACAACCAACAAAAGGGCAGTGCAAAGCTTGAATCTTTTCTCTGGAGGCTTGCCATGGATCACAGGAAATTATTTGTAGGTTGGGAACCTACCTCTAATGGGGAAGGGCCCATTGATTATCTGAAGGTCTCAGAAGGTATATGTAATTAATTACAAACGCATAGCCAAGACTCAAAAATAGCTGACCAAAGTTGGCCAACTTTCCAATTAACTATGTAAAACAGTAATACTTCTGTCAACTGAGAATAAGTTCTTTTTAATTCCTTTAGACACTATTGGGGTAACCCTTGGTAATTTTGCAGGTACAGTAAAGAAAACCCAATTTGCTGACAGAGGGCACACTAACCCTACAAACAGCAGGGATAAGCAAAAAAGGAGGAAAGCTTATGGCTGCAAGCACAGCAAACACAAGATAGCTAAGAGCTGACAATTGATGGGCAGGCTGTCACACAGAAAAACATGTCAACTGGCTGGTCTTGGTTGATACACCTAAATGTGCTTTGAGGGCAGATGGTCTTATTAACTTCAAAAACAGAAGTATTTCCATGTTATCTTGGGTAATAGTCATCTTGCTTGTATTTATTAGGTTTCCATTAGTGTTCTATTATAAAATATTTAAAACACAGATTTACAATAAAATCATTATATTATTATTAGCAAAGTGGGAACAAATAATGTATAGAAAATTTTGTGAGGAACAAACATAAAATTCGATTCATATGGCCTGTTTGCAAAAGTAGGCTTATTTCAGGGGGAGTATGAAAATAAGCAAGGCAGACTGTTATGAGAAATAGCTCCTAATAAAGATCTCCATCTCTTTAGAATAACCTTGAAAAAGTAACAAGAGGAAGTCATGAAATGCCGCATTATACAGTAGCAAAATCTATTTTTTAATACAAAGGAGAAGACGAAAAAAAACCCCCCTCTAGTCCCAGTGATGACCACCGATGACTGTAAGTCCTAGATACAGAGACCCTAATAATACTACTGCGATTCTGAAAAGCATTCCTGACTTAACAGTTTGGAAAAGTGTCGGAAGTTTAAGTACTAACCTACTATGAAATGGAGATACACAGGAAAGACTGAGAAGTAGAACTATTACAATATGAGGAAATTAAAGATCACAAGTAGCTACTTTCAAGCAAGTGGTACTTTGAGAGTCTATGAGAAAAATAAAATTTAGTATCACATTATTCAAAGGCAGTCTGATTAAAATCCTAAGAGAGTCCCTGCCCGAGTCCTCTGCTGGGATGTAGACAGTCTTCTAAAGCAGGCCTGCACAGGGCTTTACTTTTCAGTTCTATGGGCACACAGGACAGGTTGCCAGAGTGAGTGAGAAGAGGATGTAAAAGACAATTTAACCTTTCCTCCCCAGACTCCTAATACACAACTCATATTCTAGAGTAGCAATATGATTAAGAGCTCTGAATAAAGAATGAAGACTAAAGGAAACCAAGAAAGAAGAATTCGACATTAATATTCAAAGCTATTTTTAATTAGAGTTTGACCACCCATTCAGCTCTATAAACCTGAACATCGCGTCATATAATCTAAAACTCTCAGAATTGAACACTGGGATGATTTTATCATTAACAACCCAAAGACATTCCATGATACTAACTACAGCTTTGCACCAGTGAAAGGATCTGTAGATAGTCTTTGAATGCAGAGTTCACATTTTAGGATAGATGAACACACAAAGTATCTCTATTTTATGCTTCTGTTAATTTTCCCTAGAGGAACAAACACACATTCAACAAAAACCCTTATGCCTTATTTCTTTGGGTCTTAACATTTGTTATCTGAGAATGGGAAAGACAGGGAAATGTGAAAAAAAAAAGAAGTATGTTTGTCTGCATAGTTGATATTTAGAGGCTACTAACTAAGGCCTTATCTGGAAAAAGCAACAAAAACCCAAAAAGACAGACAGACACACACACACACACACAGACACACACACACACACACACACACACAGAGGAAAAAGCAACAAAAACCCAAAAAGACAGACAGACACACACACACACACACACACACACACACACCCCACCCCACATCATTAGAGAGTCAATGGACCTCACCCAATTCTGGAAATTAACCAGATGCTTTGCCTGCTTGGACCTGGTGCTTTCTACTGACTCACTTGAACCTGATAAAATTGGTTCCTCATCCCCCACATTCTCCTTTCCTGACCCTGAATATGTGCTACAATTTAAATTTACACATACACTCCAACAATCATTGCTCAGCATTTACCCCAACTAAAACTGCAGCATCCATTTTTTTCCTGTTGTTACTATTTTCAATGATAATGGGAAAATTCTATGTAGTAGTACTACTTAATATGCAGGGATGGAAGGTGAGATAAAATGATCTTCGTCTCTTCCTGGGAGCTGGGAGAAACATGTTTCCTTCTACCCTGACCTTCCCCACCCCGACGCAGTTAGAAAGTGAATCCTGCCTTCCGTCTCCCATTTTCTTACAACCTGAGCAGCTGATGGCTCCACCTCTTTCACGGGTTGAAGAAGCATGAATTACAAAGGTGCAATGGCTATAAGAGTACCCAGCTGGCTGTGTGTAGTGTTCACCTCTTCAGTGCAGAGCTGGATACACCTACAGTTAATGGAATTAGTACACAATCTCTGATTTGCAAGAATGAGGAGACACCCTACTCATTCTTAGAAAGTTAAAAAGCTTAGCTCTCCGTCCCCAAACAAGCAATAAAAGGAAATTAGACCGAGAAGATGGGAAAGTGAGGCAGCTAAATCTTCCAGGATCATTTATCAACTCCAAAAACCAAGCATCATAACTTTATCTAACTTTAGCTCCATAACCTTGACAAAAATCACAATAACACCGTAAAAGGCTAAAAACAAAACAAAACAAAACAAAAACTACTTAAACTTAGTGTTATCTCTCTCCCTTGTTAACCTGAAACTAAACATTTTATCCCACTTCAAAGATGTTTAAATAACAAATACGTATCTAAATTAAAATTCCAGTGATTTTTAAATTTAAAAATCATAGGGTGCTTTTTATACTTATTATAAGGAAAACATTTTCTAGCCTCTGCAGGAAGATGATAATACTATTTTTAATTATATAGGACATTTTACAAAAACTCAAAATATTTTTGAAATAGTAAAGTCTCTGATATCCCTGGGAGGTAGGTGAATATGATTATACCCAATTGTCTAATGGGTAATCTGAGGCACGAAGGTTAAACGATATTCCCCCTAGTCATTCAAGAATAACACTTGTGAATTCCAACTGCCTGGCAAGTTTTGCTATCAGGTAACACTACCAGGAGCTTCTGCTTTTTCCTTTTAAGCCACTAGTCTCTTCTTTCCAATTAGAATGTACTGAAAAGGGGGCACTTACTAGGTATATTAGTACTGGGTTTGAGGGATGGTTCAACTTGGTCTCCCTTAACATGTCTATTTGTTTTCAACAAGAAATCAATGAATCTCAGATACTGAAAATTATGTTATTTTGCTCAAGGGAGAAATCTAAATAACAATAAAATCAGATTAAGCCAAATGTAATTATCTAGCAAATAAAAAGCAAATGGAAAATCTCCCAAGAATGCTATAGATTATATGAATGTTTTCCTCAGCATCTGAAGTCTTTCTACTTCTGAGTTTATTAACCTTTTAACAGATAGATATGCAGCTATATGATTTCTTCAAAAATCATTTTCCAGAAGAAAATATGATACATTTTTAACATTGCAAGTTGCTAACTTCCTTCTAAACTTATTTAGATACCATATCATGGTTCTAACACTAGCCTTCTCACATGTTTAATCTAGCGCACCTTACCAATGTGACTTGTAAGGTACTCTTGTTATTCCAATGCTTTCTCCTGTATTACTTATGCCAAGATTAAAGAGCAAAGAAAAGTGGGTTACATCCAAGAATAGTCAATGATTCACTAAGTTTATTTTACTTGTAGTAACTGACGTGTGTGTGTGTGTTGCTACTGTCAACTTCTACAAGCAGATATTCAAAGGGCAAAGATGGCCTCTTGTGAAAAGATACTTCTCTTTTTTTTTTTTTTTAATTTGAGACGGAGTCTTGCTCTGTCACCCAGGCTGGAGTGCAGTGGCACGATCTCAGTTCACTGCAACTTCTGCCTCCCGGGTTCACGTCATTCTCCTGCCTCAGCCTCCCGAGTAGCTGGGACCACAGGCGCCTGCCACCACGCCCGGCTAATTTTTTGTATTTTTAGTAAAGATGGGGTTTCACCGTATTAGCCAGGATGGTCTCGATCTCCTGACATCGTGATCCGCCCGCCTCGGCCCCCTAAAGAGCCGGGATTACAGGTGTGAGCCACCGCGCCAGGCCGAAAAGATACTTTTCTAATCCACCCACTTTAATCAACTAAAAGCAATGGAATAAACAAGGCAGAAGTTTTGCAAACATTGAAAGGGGAGTGTTTGGAAAGGATGCAATGGTACAGCAGCTCCTAGTTTTATATATATGTAATGTACGTATCTTACATATATATCCATATACATAGAAAGAAAAGGAAGAGGGTTACAGCATGACATGACGTTGGCAAGTGTGAGATTCTTCCTCCTCAATCCCCTGACTTATCAGTCTGTACTTTAAGATAATCTGACAACAGTTTCAAAAGAGGGGAAAAAAGAAAGAAAAAAGGCACTTAACAAAGACAAAGGCCTGAATTGAGCATGTTTTAGAGGAGTAATA
Source organism: Theropithecus gelada (assembly GCF_003255815.1). Taxonomy (NCBI): domain Eukaryota; kingdom Metazoa; phylum Chordata; class Mammalia; order Primates; family Cercopithecidae; genus Theropithecus; species Theropithecus gelada. The sequence goes on along the minus strand of NC_037670.1, from coordinate 163,821,845 downwards.
TAAGCATTTTACCAGAGCTAAGAAATGATTTACAAAGAGTTAAACTTTTCCCCTTAAAATTTTATAAAATAAAATTGCATAACATGTTTGTGATCAGTCATTTATCTACTACTGCACTTTTCTTCTGCTTCATTATTACAAACACAAAAGCCCCCCCAAAAGCAAAAAACAACAATCATACATGCACAACAGAAAGTAAAAGTGCCCTTTTGAGAACATTAGGTCAGCAGAATTACAGTGCTGAAGCACAGGACAGTTCTCAAGTTTGGCCTGATTATAGATTTTTCTCATTCTTCTATTTCCAACTTTAAAAAAACAAAACAAAAAACAAAAAAGCAAACAAATTCCAAACCTAAATAATAAAAACAACATAGGGACCAGTGTGCTTTTATGGTACACTCCTAAAATAAAGTATCCTAATTCTATACATGAGTCAAATTAGAGGACAGAACATCCTAGAAATAAAGAACTGTAAATTAGATTAAAGTCAACCAATACAGGCAAAGTTCATTTTACAAATGTAGCAGCAAATATGATAGATCACTGGAGTTCTAAGAGATGATCCCAAAGGACACAGAGTTCTCATAACCAATGGCAGTTTGAATAACAGTAGAATTTTTGTTTCAGAAAATGTCTTGAACCAAGTATAGGTGGAAAGGGGTGTGGGAGAGGGCAACCAGAGGAGAAAGACTAGATTAGAGGTGCCTGCCCTTTCCAACCCTGGGTAGTAAACAATTTAGATCTGCTTTGGGAAAAAAAATATCCTGGGTTAAAAATCATGTCCAATAAATTGTTTTCAACCAGGTGTCAAACCCACAGTATTCCAACACATATGTGCCCGGTTCTTCCCCTTACCTTCGTGATTCAATAAACCCTATTCAATGTCCATGATATGAACAATGTAATTTGGGCTAACAACATCCATCAGAGGGGTGGTGGGCACGAAAGAATGCACTATCACCATCTTCCAATTCCCGCAAAGTATTAGAATTTTATGACTACGAATTAGCCTCATTTCCTTTCCCAAAACCTTTTCCTTCAGGCTGTTTTGAAATCATGATTTCATTTACCCTCCGACCTCAAAAGCATACAAGAATTATAATTGACTTATAGTGGAAATTATTGCTTGCATTTATTCTGGATGCTCTGAATGAGCTTGACACTTTGCTCCCAGTCTCCAACTGAGGCTCAGCACAGCTATCTCCAAGGACAACTCTGCTGACTGTTATTGCTTGTGAATACTGAGGATTAACTTGTATGTACAGTAACAGCTTATATATCAGTGAAGGCAATTTAAAATATAAAACAGTTGAAAACAAACAGCTTAATCTTCCTGAATCAAGAATCCCGAGGAGTGGGATATAATCATGTGTGCTGATTATTTTTGCATTTGGATGTTGCTAATGCTCTTCAGAAATACACGTTGCTCTATAGATATCCTTTCCAATGACTCACCATTTTAAAAAATAACATAATTTGATTTTTAAGTGCAAAAATACAGTATGAGTCACAAGTCTCTGTGCTAAAAAATAACCAATTTATATGTTTGTTTTTAGTAATAAAAACGGTAAAGACAGGTGACCATAAAGTATGGGCACCTTTTTCAATGTTATGATCTAGAAAAGAAATAGATTAGTATTTACATGTAGAAACTCTCTGATCATACTTTATCTATACAGAAATACAAGGATGTTTGACTGATTCATACAACATAAAAGAGGGGTCCTGACTGAAATGAATGGAAGTTGTCAGTGCAGATGGGGGTTTAAAGTAGGGATCTGACAGCAGTCCTCAAGGAATCAAGACTAAAGAGAACACAGAAGAATCTCCATATTACATTCTTGGAGCCAAGGGCCTTCAGATATTTTTACTGGTTAGTATAAAATGTTACAGGGAAAAGAACTGATTATCCTGTTCTTTTCTAATGATGAGAGTCACCAGGGATCTTCACATGGCATGATTCAGAATTGATGGTTTTAAGAAATTCAAATGATTTTTTGACTCAAACTAGTCATTTATATGAATATATGTGTGTATGTGTGTGTATATATATATATATACACACACATACACACATACATACAAGTATTCCAGAAGAGAGATTAATATGCACTTTGACTTCTCTTGTGGTATGAGAAGTAAAACAAGTTACCTTCCCAAAGGAAAATCTCATCACTTCCCCTAGTATTAAGCAAAGACCTTTTTATTCCATTTTCATAAAAGCAAGAGGTCCACTACATCTGAAAAAGTAAAAAAATTGGGCAAGCTTCCCTAACTGAAACCAAGCAAATCTTCATCAGACATACTGAATTCAAGTCAAACCTCTCTGCGACATCCTTCCAGTATCCTTCCAAAATATCTACTGGGGTTCATACTATATCCATATTGTTTTATTGATAAACTAAATTCTTAGAGTCAAGAAATTGTATCAGTGATTCCTTTGAAATAATCCTTTCCCTTTACTGTAACAAGTTCTTGGAACTAAAGTTTTCAGTTATTTATTAACTTTTTTGCTAGGAAGCAAGCCAATGTGACTTTGAAGTCAAAATATAGGCATACAGATCTAAACAGATCTGTGGTTATTTATTCACAGTCCTGTAGGATATCTGGGACTTTTGCGTATAAAAGAAAAAAGGGCCTGGTTAATACTCTTAATTGAGTAATCTAATGGTATAGGGTAATGTGTAATAAACACATATGCAAGAAATGTTGCCACTACCAGTCTATTGATTTTTTTAGGTTAGTGTGTCATTATAAATGGATCAAGCTTATACCATTTAGAGTTTACACCATTCTCTGATATAGTTTGAAAATACAGAGCTTAAAAAACTAGAATACAGCAAAAAAAAAAAAAAAAAAAAAAAAAAAAAAAAAATCAAATCAAATGCATCCAAGGAGAACCATAAATTTTTCCCTTAACATCCTTTGTTGAATATGCTATTTGCATAAGGAAGCTATAATAACTAAGGAGTCTTATCTTCTGCAGATTTACTCACATATCAATACACTGAGTAAATTTTAGTAAAGCTTTAGGATCTCAAATGCTCCAAACAATTTCACTACACTGGATACAAGGAGTAAAAATACACTGTGACTGTGATCCTAATGTGATTCCTCCCTTTAAAATACCATCTTAAAACTTCGAAAACTATATTCATGCCATTTGAATGACCAATGAAGAAACATAGTGTACACTTCTGCCTGTTTATACCAATAGCTAATAATCACCTGAAGGACCACTAGCTAAAAGAACAGAAGGAGAAGTTGTGAAGTTAGATGAATTGGGGAAACTTAAGAGTTTATGTTGCTGCAAGGGCTAATAGCAGCAAAGCAATAACCCTGTAAAGATCCCCATTTCTCAAGAGAAAAATGTGAACACAGTCACATTTTAACATCAAGAATGGAAATAAGAATTAACCAGTCAATACTAGATGCACAAATCACCTGAAGAAAAGAGTTAAGTACCTGCTTCTGAATGGAAGATGAAATTGACCCTTTTACAAAAAGGGGACATCTAGGTTTCATCTCTTAAGAGCAACAGGCTCAACTTCCTGATTTTTAAAAATCTAGATGATTTAATAATATATATCACTGTGCTAAAATAACTTTCCTGAAGGATCTTTAGTCCACTGATTTAGGGGAGTTGCTACACACTGGAGAAGATTCAAGTTTGTTCAGGATTTTTGAGGGTATGGTATTTCTTCAGCTACTGTATATCGGAGATAGAATCACTATTGTTATTATTTTTTGTGGCAAATTTGCTACACAGTCCACTCAAATAGACATGATCATTATTCCTGACAAACTGGCCTAATTCCAGTTTTTAATGCCTTTTATTAGCAATTATGTCTATTAAGTGTTCAGATCCAACCCCCAGGATGGATGGAGTTTACCCAAATTCTCTTGACTTCCTTCTTCCTCCCCCGGGAACAATCAAATTTGTATTTCTGTGGGTTTGACAACTGAGTCTCTTTCAAGTCTATTAATACGGTAACTTTGTCATTCTTTAGAAGAGACCAAAGGTCACTAACTTTGCACAAAAGCATTTCTTCCTCCTGCACCTGGCTTTGCTCAAGTAATGTTTTCTTTTCTTTTTCCTCCTCACCACAGTGCTTGGGACGAGAGAATGTAAACATCGACAGAAACAGCAGCCCTATGACCACATAAGTACTTTCCCATCAGGTAGATTCCATCAGTCAACTAAACATTTCGTCTCCTTTGCTTGCTGGGCAGTCACTGAGATTTCCGTGGTAATTTAGTGTCCCCTTTACTTTGGCCTCCATCTGAGAAAAAGAGATATTAAATTGGTATGGGTCCATATGTTAAAAAAACCAGGTAAGAAAAACAAAGCAAAAAGAACAATTAACTTTTATCTTTTGTGGATGACATCTCTGAAAAGATATAACTTTTAATATCTTGCATGCCATATAGCATTATAGAGGTTGATAAAACATCATGGAGATAAAAACTCAAGAAAAATGATCCTCTTCTTTCAAATGACTGTGGTTTTCAGTGTTCTATAAATACCATTTCAATAAGTTTTTATTATTTACGTCCCAGCCAATTGTGTCAAATGCTGTAAGAGGGTTATAAAGGAACCAGAAGACACAATTCCTACCTCAGAGGGACCCACTACATCTTTCAATTCCTTTAGAAGACAGGTCAACTTCATTTTTTTTTGGTAAGTGAAATAAAATTTCAACCTGGGACACAGCATTTCATAATTCCTGATTGTGTAAACAAATGTAGCAAACTTTTAATCTGTAGTGAAAAACATTCAGCTGAGTCTGTGTGCTCATTCTAACCTAGCTTTAAGTGACAGGAAAGTCTGCTAATGGGACAATGCTCTTTCTTTTCTTTTTTTTGAGACGGCGTCTTAGTCTGTTGCTCAGGCTGGAGTACAATGGCGCGATCTCGGCTCACTGCAACCTCTGCCTCCCAGGTTCAAGCAATTCTCCTATCTCAGCCTCCCGAGTAGCTGGGATTACAGGTGCGCACCACCATGCCCGGCTAATTTTTGTACTTTTAGTAGAGACGGGGTTTCACCATGTTAGTCAGGCTGGTTTCAAACTCCTGACCTCATGATCCGCCCACCTCGGCCTCCCAAAGTGCTGGGATTACAGGCGTGAGCCACCACGCCCGGCTGTTTCTTTTTTAAAGAGAGAGTCTTGCTATGTTTTCCAGGCTGGAGTGCAGTGGCTATGCACAGATACGATCATAGCGCACCACAGCCTCAAATTCCTGGGCTCAAGCGACCCTCTTGCCTTAGCCTTCTAAGTAGTGGGACTACTGGTGTGTGCCACCAGACCAGCTCAAAATAATTTCTATTTTTACACACTGCTGTTTAAATGCTTGCAGAAAAACTGTTGATTACTGCATTTAATCCTCAACTAAATTACCTACAAAAACTGGCCAGGAGGAGAGGAAAGGGGGATACCAGGGCAAGGGTAGGGCCCCATGACCTGGAGAGCCAACAGAATATGGAGAAAGTCTCCAACAGGTCATGGCCTTAGCAAGAAAAATAAGGCCTCATAGACAACCCAGGTCTGACAGCAAAGGACAGGGAAAGGAAACCTTTTATTCTGAGGGAAGAGGCATGAATGGCAGAAATACACAGGTGAAAAGGAACAAATTTGACCAGGGTTTGGCAAACTACAGCCCATAGGCCAAATCTGGTTCCCTGCTTGCTTTTGTATGTAAAGTTTTATTTACAGTCATACTCATTTGTTCAAATACTTCTTATGGCTGTTTTTCACTACAATGGTCAGTTGAGTAGTGGCGACAGAGACCATATGGACTGCAAAGCCTAAGATATTTGCTATTTGGCCCTTTACAGAAAAATTTTACTGAGCTTTTACACTACATAAAATTAATTAACATTAATTGAGCTCTTACTATGCACCAGGTGCCATGCTAGAAGCTTTAAATCAATTATTTTTTATTAAATTCTCATATGAAGTCCTTAAAAACATTTGTTGTCTCCAGTTTACAAGCAAGAGAAAGTGATGTTCAAACAAGTTAAACCTATTCAAACTGGCAGTTCTGTAATTAAAAAATCCAAGTCTGATCCTCAAGTTCAGTGACTTATACTTTAAAATGGGTCTTAAGGGAAAAATTTTAAACTCTTTTTTTTTTTGGAGACAGACTCTCACTCTGTCACCCAGACTGGAGTGTAGTGGCATAATCAGAGCTCACTGCAGCCTCGACCTCCCAGCTACAGGTGATCCTCCCACCTCAGCCTGCCGGGTAGCTGGGACTACAGGGGCACACTACAATGCCCAGAAAATTTTTTGTAGAGACAGCATTTCACCATGTTGACCAGGCTGGTCTCGAACTCCTGGACTCAAGCCACCTGCCTGCTTGGCTTCCCAAAATGCTGGGATTACAGGCATGAGCTACCAAGGCTGGTTGAAAAATTTTAAACTTTTTAACTTTAGTTATTTGGAAAATACTGACAGTCATATTTCCTTTCTCCCTCTGGAATAGCAGTGCTGCATTGATAAACGAGATAGTTCGTGTAAGAGCGAACACTGGGGTCTTTTTGAGCCATGAGAATCCTGCTTGTTTAATTCCTTGCAGGTGGCCACATTCATGCGAATCTGCTCATGAGTACACTACCCTCAGCTGGATTCATTATACCGAACAGTTGTCTACACCCAGGGAGGAACTGCTTTAGTCACAGGGCAATTCTCTTTAGATATTTAAACTAGTCAGAGTTCAGGAAGATTGGGATTGTTGACATTTGTGCCACGACTCTCTGTTACCCATTTTACATAACTGTGGTTTTATGCTCATTCTCAAGGGTAAGACTGGGACAGCTCACCACTTAGTTCTTTCGGAGGATTAATGGCAATCTGTTGCCTCAAGATTGCTCCTCAGTTCCCATCTCTGCACTGTGGTTAATGTAAACTGGTTCAAAGATCATTTTGATTCAGTGGCCAAAAAAAAAAAAAAAAAAAAAAAAGTGAGGCCTAGTCAACTTTCAAAGTTAAGCGGGCAGCTGAGCAGTTACTTCTGCTCAAAAGATCCTGAAAATGGGCTTCAGAATGATATCAGCGTCTATGGAGGTCAACTGCTAGGGAAAACGAGAAGCTGGAGCCCAGTGTGTTTGGCACACTGCCTAATCTGACTGCCTAATATCAGATTTCAGAGCGATCTGGCTGCCTACAAGGACATAATGCATACAGCTTGGATCATATTAATGTTTATTTTCTGAGACAGTCTTACTCTGTTGCCCAGGCTGGAGTGCAGTGGCGTGATCTCGGCTCACCGCAACCTCCACCTCCAGGGTTCAAGCAATTCTCCTGCCTCAGCCTCCCGAGTAGCTGGGACTACAGGCACGTGCCACCAGGCCCAGGTAACTTTTGTATTTTTAGTAGAGATGGGGTTTCACCATATTGGCTAGGCTGGTCTTGAAACTCCCAACCTCAAGTGACCTGCCCACCTTGGCCTCCCAAAGTGCTGGGATTACAAGAGCGAGCCACTGTGCCTGGCAGGATCACATTAATTTCATCTCTGCTAAAATGCCAAGACATTTAATGACTAAGAATATAGGTCATGGAGTCAGACTTCCTGGGTGTGAATCTCAGATCAAGCATTTGTTATCTGGGCAAGTTGTGTATTATCTTGGGCAAGTTGCTTAGCTCTCTGATTCAGTTTCGTGATCTGTAAAATGGAGACCGTCATCTAAGGACTAAGCTATCCATGTAAGCTGCCACAAGACTATATGGCATTTAGTATGCTTTCAATAAATGTAAACAACTATCATTACTGTACATAAGTTTTAACCATCTTATGAATCCTCTCATTAGTCATCATTTCCACATAATAAACACCTTCAAAAAGGCTTTTAGGTTACAGAAGATCTCGTTTACCTATTTCCTTCCTCTTAAAAGGAATTTGTTGCTAATGAGGAATGAGGATTCAGTCTATGAAAATTTCCATTTTCCAGCCTTTGTGATTCAGTTCACAATGTTTTCAGAAAAGTATAATCCATATCTACAAGCCTATACAAATAAGAACGAGAGGAAGAAGGAGACGGCATTCTCACCGTGAAATGCTTGCTGTGAGTGTGCAGGCAGAGGTGAGTGGGAAAGCGCTGCTGCATGCTGGGCTCCTCCTGGCTGTAAACCCTTGAGTAAATCTGAGAGGAAAACAGACTTGTCAGTCATCTTTAAATCCAGATTGGAGCCCTTTTAGTTCAAAAATGAAAACTGATTTATGTAATGCCGGCACAGCACCTGACTTCGAAGGCCTTCTAAAACTAGAGCATGTTTTTAAAAATTTACTTATTTTAATGTATGTGTATGCACATAACCCAACACAATTGACTTCCTCTTAAAAATTTCATTAAGATGGAAATGTGGTATAGATAGCTTAAAAACTGTATATAAAACCCCAGTGTCCAATAATTTTACTTACTATATATACATATAAACTGCATTTCTTAAGAAAAAACTATAATCTTCATTAACTCCAACTGGACTACTCTTAATTAGAATAAATTTATAAGGTTTCCTGTTCTGTCAAGCTAGACAGCCCAAGCAAATAGAAGAGCCCCACTTACTCTGAGTTAGGCTATGGTGGAAAGCGGCTGAGGTAGATCCCGAGGTGGTTGTCACTCCAGCTGTGTCCGTTCCAAAGCCAAATATCTCCAAGGGAAACGGGAAGGGCATGGTCACTGGAACAAGGCCACCCAGCATCCCAAAAGGAGTCACATTTTGATTTGTTACAGACAAAGGTGATGTCATGAGAGTCAGAGGTGAGGCATTAGCCAATAATGATGCTCCTGCTGTGGACTGTGCAGAAACCAGGGGTCAAAATACGTAAGAAATAAAGTAATCCAAATTGATTTATTTTCTATAATATCCTCACAGATGCAAGACTATGCCTTACATCTGCTCTGACAGAAACGTTGTGAGACAGGCTCTTCATTACCACTGTAGTTTCCTCAGACGCTGTTATTTTAGTGGCACTTATATGAACACTCACGCACTCTCTCAATCTACTAATTCCCAACCTTACACTTGCACTCCTCCACTTTTGCCTCCTAGCCCAAATACCTGAACCATGAGTAAACAATCCCGTGCAATTTTGGCTGGGTCTCTGAAAATGCTCACTTTACTATTTGTCTCATCATCTTTCCTGCAGCGGCTGCTCTAGACTGCTGCTTTCAGGGCCCTACCCAGTATCCTTTACTGTCATCACATCAGCTTAGAGACCAGGCCGAGGCATTCTTCCTCGCCATGAGCCTCACCTGCCCTTCTCCAAAGCTAACCACCTGACTTACACCATGAATTCTCACCGTATAGAACTTTCTTGTACAAATATCTAGTACTGCCCCTTTTCCATGTTTCCTCTGCCTTCTCAGATACAGAAACTTACTATTTCTTTTTATAACCACGCCGTTATTCTAGCTCTTCCTCGACTCCTAGCCACTATCTAATTTGTCTTCCTTTTATTATCAAACAGAATGACAGACTTCAGTTTCCTTAGTTCTAGTCACTTAAGTCCTGAAAGCGATTTTCACTTTATTACTTTTCTGAAATTATACTCCTTAAGGTAAAAGATAAACTGGACAGTGTTTTCACACTCCCCTACCTGGGCTTTGATGCCATGTTTACGAATAAAAACACTGAAATCAGAAATATGCTAACATATTTGGACTGCAGGGAGGACTTTAAAAAAATAAAATAAATAAGAAATATGCTGACCTGGATGGGCTTTCACAGAGAACTTACTTAAATATATTCCCCCTGCCCAAACTCCGCCCCCTTTTTGAGACAGGGTCTCCTGTTGCCCACGCTGGAGTATAGCAGTGCAATCACAGCTAACTGCCATCTCAAACCTCCTGGAGGCTCAAGTGATCCCCTCACCTCAGCCTCCCGAGTAGCTAAGACTACAGGCACATGCCACCATACCTGGCTAACATTTTTTGTATTTATTATACATGGGGTTTCACCATGTTGCCCAGGCTGGGCTTGAACTCCTACGCTCAAGCGATCTCCTCACTGCCTGTGCCTCCCAAAGTGCTAGAATTATAGCGTGAGCCAGAACGCCTGGCAAATATCTTCCTATACCTAGTTTAATTCTTTGAACAGTTTTCTACACAACAATTACATTTTTTCCATTTTGATTTTTTTTTAAAAAGATTATTATTTTTTGAGAGACGGGGTTTCACTCTGTTCCCCAGGCTAGAGAGCAGTGGCACAACTGTAGCTCACGGCAGACTCAAACTCCTGGGTGCAAGTGATCCTCCCACCTCAGCCTCCCAAGTAGCTGGGACTACAGGCGTGTGCCACCAGACCCAGCTAACTTTTTAAAATGTTTTTGTAGAGACGGTGTCTACGTTGCTCAGGCTAGCCTCGAACTCCTGGGCTCCAGCAATCCTCACACCTAGGCCTTCCAAAGCACTGAGATTACAGGCATGAGACACCATGCCTGGCCAACATTGTTCTTTTCTATGTGCACTTACTTACCAACAGGGAGTTGATACAATCAAATTTTCTTATTATCATATGTTATCTATTATAGTTTCTGTCATTCTGAGATTTCTTTTGTAGTCTTATTTTACCAAATCCAAATTTTCCTGGTCAAAACTTTAACTTTTTTTTTTTGTTTTCCTTGTTTTTTTTTTTTTTTTTTTTTGAGACGGGAGTCTCACTCTGTTGCCCAGGCTGCAGTGTAGTGCTGCAATCTTGGCTCACTGCAACCTCCACCTCCTGGGTTCAAGCAATTCTCCTGCCTCGGCCTCCTGAGTAGCTGGGACTACAGGCATGTGCCACCATGCCCAGCTAATTTTTGTATTTTTAGTAGAGATGGGGTTTCACCATGTTGGCCAGGATGGTCTCGAACTCCTGTGCTCAAGTGATCTACCTGCCTTGGCCTCCCAAAGTGCTGGGATTATAGGCATGAGCCACCGCGTCCCACTAAATCTAAATTTGATCAGGAAAATGGAATTTGTTGACTATTTTAAAAATAATAAATGTTAGCTCTTTCCAGTTTTATGTGTATCAATAAGCATTATTAATTAAGGACTTATTATTTTAAAAATCTTGGTCCTTTTGCTGCTAGTGGGGTATTTCTTAATGTATAAGAAAAATGCAGACAATCTTTCCACACACACACATACCACATAACATTACATATATTTGTACACTTAAGAGGTTATGCCACTGCTGAACAAACAAATGAAGAATATCCACAAACGGCCTTCTTTCTGGTTCTTTAACTGCCTCCCTCCCCAGTTCTCCTTTATTTGTTAATAAAAATAACAAATTTTACAACTGAAATTTATATCCGTAGTTCTGGCCTCTCATCTGTTTCCATCCTGTATATCTGAGAGTTAACTGAATAATTCCGCTTGAATATCTAGCACCAACTTGACATATCCAAAGCTGAAATCATCTTCTCCAATGGGTTCCCCCATCTTCTGTCAACTGCTTTCACCAAGGAATTCCATTCTTTCCAGTCACTTAGGCTTGAAATCTTAGTTTTCAAGTATCATAAAATGATGACATTATAGTCAACAAACCCATTCTTTCTTTTTTGCCAAAATTTTCTCTTACACGTAAGTACAAACCTTCACCACTCCATGTTTGAACCTGACAGTTTTTATTTGCCAGTCTTTTCCTGTACTGTGCCAACCACGATATACAAAGTGAGTGCATTTAGGAAAAAAATTACCAAGTTAGAGATAATAGTATCTTAATGCAACCAGGATAGAAAAGATCCCGCATCAACTTAAAAATGAACCAGTGTTGGCCAGTGCAGTGGCTCACGCCTGTAATCCTAGCACTTTGGGAGGCCAAGGTGGGCGGATCATGAGATCAGGAATTCGAGACCAGCCTGACTAACATGGTGGTCTCTACTAACTCTGTCTCTACTAAAAATACGAAATTACAATAATTAATTCAATACAAAAATTAGCCAGGTGTGGTGGCACATGTCTGTAGTCCCAGCTACTCGGGAGGCTGAGGCAGGAGAACCGCTTGAACCTGGGAGGCGGAGGTTGCCGTGAGCCGAGATTGCGCCACTGTACTCTAGCCTGGACGACACAGCAAGACCCTATCTCGGGGAAAAAAAAAAAATTAACCAGAGTTGCTTCTTCTTTTAATCATAATTCTACTGCAGTCTTGGAATGATAAAGAGTCTCCAAGGCTGTGTGCCCCAACTGGAGTTCCCTAGTGAGGAACATTAAATACTGTTAATAAAAGGAATCTTTTAAAGCTTTTCTGGAGGAGTGCAATTGAAGCATTAAAATAGATGCAAAATGAGGGCCAGTCACTATGGCTCACTCCTATTATCTCAGCACTTTGGGAGGCTGAGGTGGGTGAATCACCTGAGGCCAGGAATTCAAGACCAGCCTGGCCAACATGGTGAAACACCGTCTCTACTAAAAATACAAAAATAAGCCGGGCATGGTGGCGCTTGCCTGTAATCCCAGGTACTCAGGAGGCTGAGGCAGGAGAAGTGCTTGAACCCTGGAGGTGGAGGCTGCAGTGAGCCAAGACCACGCCACTGCACTCCAGCCTGGGCAACAGAGCGAGACCCTGTCTCAAAAAAAAAAAAAAAAAAAAAAAGCAAGATGTAAATTAGGCAGGGCAATTTCCAAAATTAAATAACTCAAGTATAGCAATAAAAAAGTGATACTATGCCATAACTGCCTAACATTTTACACTTTCAAGTAACTTCTATATCCACTTTGTTTATAAATATAAATGGAAGCATCAGATAATCTAAATGTGACATGGGTATTTGCAAATCTCTCTAACCTAAAAGATGGAGACCTTTCAGCAGTGGGGTATTCCAATGTTGACATAATCTGGGATCATGCACAAGAAGTCAGCATGAAGCAGCTAAATAGTTCAGGATTATGCCCCACAGTCAAAAATAGTTTCCGTGACCTCTACATTTTATTCCCAGGGGAAAAAAACATTGAAGGGAAACCTTGCTCTTCCCATAGTGGGCATTAATTTTTTTTTTTTTTGAGATGGTGTCTCCCTCTGTTGCCAGGCTGGAGTGCAGTGGCGCGATCTCAGCTCACTGCAACCTCCGACTCCCAGATTCCAGTGATTCTCCTGCCTCAGCCTCCCAAGTAGCTGGGATTACAGGCACATGCCACCACACCCAGCTAATTTTTGCATTTTTAGTAGAGACAGGGTTTCCCCATGGTGGCCAGGATGACCTTGCTCTCCTGACCTTGTGATCCACCCACCTCGGCCTCCCAAAGTGTTGGGATTACAGGTGTGACCACTGCGACCGGCTGCAATTAAATTTTTTTTAAACCACATACTTTACTTTGGTGAGTGCACTGATCCCCTATTTCCCACAACACTCAGAGTAACCTTTTGAAATGCAAATCAGACCATACCAGTCCCCTGCTTAAGAAACTCCAATAGCTTCCCACTGCACAGAGAATAAAATCCAAAGTCCTTACTGTGGCTCACAAGGTCCTCCATGACATGGTTCTGGTCTCTCTCTGATCTCATCACCTACCACTCTCTCTCCATGGTCCAGACATGCAGGCCTTCACTTCAGGCTCTTTTCCATCTCAGTGTCTTCATACAAGTGTTCCCTCTGGCCTGAATTATTTTTCCCCTCTTTTCTCCACATGGCTGGCTTCTGCTCATTCAATTCTCAGATCAAATGTTACCTCCTCAAACCTTCTTCACCTTCTTTATGGTGGCAGCAATAACTCTTTATCATATTATCCTACAAATTTTATTTTTTCATAAAACTTGTATTTTTGCTTGTCTTCCTATATAGACTATATGCTCCATGAGAGCAGGAATGCTGAGTATGCTGTTCATCCCTATTTCCCCAGCACCTAGAAGAGTGCCTGGCACATAGTAAACATTCAATAAACATTTGCTTAATGAATGAATGATGTTTGGAATTATAAAGTGGCAAAGACAAGATTCAAAGAAAATCAGTAAATTGAAGGGTAAGAAACAGGAGGAAACCCCTGTGCGGAAAGTTATTAAATAGAAAGCAAGCAGAGCTAACAACCTGAACCCAGAAGGAGTTTACCTTTTGCCATTTGTTAAAGGACCTGTCATTTTCACTCTGCAAATGAGTAGACACCCACAGATGCCTTTCAGACAGAAGGTGAATGCTTTACACGCATAGATAGGAAATCTGTTTTCAGTACTGGAGAGCTATAGACAGGTTCTAGAGGCTACAAGATAGCTGGTAAGACTTCACTGAGATGCTACGTTAAAACAAAAAGAACTTTAGTTTCGTCAAGGGGTAGAAATGCCCTTAATGAATTATTAAACTTTTCTTCAGTCAAACCAGTAAGACAGAAAAAAGAAAAAAAGATCAGATATGAAGACTTCAGTCTCCAAATCATAAAGCCATTTGGGAGAGGAAGAAAACCGGGAGGGAGTAGCTAGTCTTCAGAAATGCATATTTTACCAAGTAGCCTCCATGCTGACAAACCAATTATTTGTTAGACGATACAGGGGTTCTTTTGCGATAAATGATCAAATACAGGAAGATCTTTGGGAACAAAATAGAACTGACAGATTGTAGAGATGACAAAGGATGAAGAAAGATTTAATCTTAAGTTCAAAGAAAATGAAGCAAATGAAAATAAAAAGGAGTTTTTAATTCCAGAAATAACTCCTCAAATTTTTATAAAATTGATAAAATTAAGAGTTTTCCATTTATTATTCTTATTTAAAAACACTAAAGAAAATGCTGAAAGGGTTAAAAGTAGTTAACCCTAGGAGGAGGATATGGGGCAGGGAACTACCATTTATGCTATCTTTTCACTTATTCCTTTTATCAAATTAAGAATCTTAACAAGAGTAAATTTTTTAATAAAGATAATATAGACAGTAATGCAGACTAACTCCAATCTTCCACATACTTTTTTTTCATAAGGGAAGGTCTTTATTCATTCATCTCCATATACATTTTAACATATAATCCCTAATATCAATTTGTTTTTATTTTATTTCTGATGAAAGTAAATGTACATAACTAAAACATCAGTTAATCCTAGATTTCAATTAATGAATTACCAGTTAGCTGAATTTGTTCTACATTAGAATTCTGACATCTAGTCATTCCTATGCCTACATCAGTGGCAGAATGATGATGTGAATATACGTATACTGAATGTACGCAATGTATATTGAGTATCAACCCTTAGACTGTATTGAACAGCAGTAAACCTTGACATACAGCAAGGGGAAACTCTTCTCATTAGATGTTGCTGTTCCACATAAATAGGAGGCAGTACAAAGAGTACTTCCTTAGACAACGCAATTCCATAAATCAATAAAAGTTATGTTTTCAAAGAATATTTAAGAACCTAAGAACTTGCATATCATAAAATGGTATTTTTTTTTTTGGCCAGTTATAAAATGAAATATATAAAACACATTTTATCGAAAAAAGTCTTAAAAAGTACCTACAAAGCGTAAACAGTGTTGGATTAATAGGTGATTTTTATTTTCTTTTTTCTAAATTTGACTTCAATGAACACATATTAATTACTTTCAGGGGAAAAAAGTTAAAGAATCTAAACCATTAACATAAAGGACAAATCTGAGAAAGTGTCAGAATACAAAGAAGTGGCAGAGAGAGTAAAACAATAACAGAAGATGATATGGAAGACAGAGAGACGAAACATAGGCTGGGTGTGGTGGCTCATGCCTATCATCCCAGCACTTTGGGAGGCCAAGGCAGGCGGATCACTTGAGGTTAGGAGTTTGAGACCAGCCCAGTCAACATGGTGAAACTCCAACTCTACTAAAAATGTAAAAGTTAGGCCGAGCGTGGTGGCTCACGCCTGTAATCCCAGCAGTTTGGGAGGCCGAGGTGGGTGGATCACCTGAGGTCAGGATTTCAAGACCAGCCTGGCCAACATGGCAAAATACTGTCTCTATGCACGGTGGTGGGTGCCTATAATCCCAGCTACTCAGGAGGCTGAGGTAGGGAGAATTGCTTGAACCCCAGAGGTGGAGGTTGCAGTGCGCCGGGATCACACCATTGCACTCCAGCTTGGGCGACAGAGGAGACTTGGTCTCAAAAAATAACAATAAATAAATAAACATACAAAAATTAGCCAGGCATGGTGGCAGGTGCCTGTAATTCCAGCTACTTGGGAGCATGAGGCAGGAGAATCTCTTGAAACCAAGAAGCGGAGGTTGCAGTGAGCCAAGATTGCGTCACTGCCCTCTAGCCTGTACAACAGAGTGAGACTCCATCTCAGGGAAAAATTAAAAAATAAATAAATAGATAAATATAATAAAGGGTTCTCAAAAAACTTAGGATAAATGCATCAGAAACAGTAATCAGACACATAATACAATAAAATATTCTTGATCTAAAATAAACAACCAGGTCTGAGATGGAATGCTATTATTATGTTCTAGGTATACAACTAATGAAAACTAGGCAGAGAAAACACATTAATGATGAGGTAACAAAAGGAGAATGAGAAAAGTCTGAGAATGGTCTCAGACTTCTCCATAATCCTAAATACTAAGCAAGAGTCAGTGGAAGAGTATTTACAAAATTTGAAGTGGAACAGTTAGTGCCCCAAGAAGGTTATGCCCACTCCAGTGTGATAGCACAGAAAGAAATTACCAGGTGCACATGAGCTAAGGTAAAATAGCATTCATGCTACCCTTTTTAAAATTTGTTACTATTTTTTTTTTTTGAGATGGAGTTTCGCTCTGTCACCCAGGCCGGAGTGCAATGGCGTGATATCATTCACTGCAACCTCTGCCTCCTGGGTTCAAGCGACTCTCCTGCCTCGGCCTCCCAAACAGCTGCGACTACAGGCATGCGTCACCATGCCTGGCTAATTTTTTTGTATTTTTAGTAGCCAGGGTTTCACCATGTTGGCCAGGTTGGTCTTGAACTCCTGACCTCAAGTGCTCCTCCTGCCTTGGCCTCCCAAAGTGCTGGGATTAGAGGCATGAGCCACCACGCCAGGCTACCTTTCTTAAAAAGATTGCTTGAGTGAGGCACTCAGCTAATCGAGAGATAAGTTTAAACTAAAAATTCATGAACAGGAAAACTGTGGAATAAAAGGACAAATGACACTAATTTGACACAGAAAATTATATAGCACTATAAAATTAATGCAAAATAAAAATTTTGAGAAGGTAAATGATTAAAAAATAACAGGAATGTAAAAATTTGATTTAAAAATAAGAAAGCTGGCAGGAGAAAAAGGGAAGGGAAGAGTTAAGTGAATGTTAAATTCCTAAGTTACTACTTTGTTCTGAATTTTGATAAGAAAGTTTGAAATATGCATTTTAGTTGTGCTTTTTCAAATAATTTTAAAGTTGATTTAGTGATGGTTGCTTGTAATGAAGACATCGTTCTGTCGGACAGCTGAATGCTGGTGCACCTTTGTTACTTTGTTTAAAAAAAAAAATCCACATCCCAACAAATACCTCATCTACAAGTGTGCCTACCACTATGATGTCAGCATCAGGAATATTCCATGGCCACAGGCTGTAATAAGCCTATTGAGAACAATCCACATATCATAAAAAGCTTATTAAAGTTACCTACAAGAAAGATGACACTATGCAATCTTACAGTTTATCACATGGATGTACAGAACATACATACCTGCACACTGGCTGTTACCACTGAAGACCCTGAGGCAGTGGATGGTCTATGTGGAGTAGACAATGGTTTGGTAGCACCCTGTGTTCCACTTCCTGTTCCCCCAGATAGACTAGTCCTATTAGCTCCGCTTGAGTTAAGGTTGCTACCTCTGCTGGCAGGTACATTCATTGCAATTCCACTCAAGCTATTCTTCCCAACAGTTCCAGTGGATGATGAGTTTGTTAGCTTTGAGGGGGCCTGAAGATTTTTTGTAGATGGAAGGCCTGAAGTGCGATTAGAGGGCAATAAATTCAAGGTGGGAGACTGTCTGCTGATGTTCATTCCACTGGGCTGTTTATGGACCGGGTTGTTAGTGCTGGAGTGGCTACTCTGGGCTACTAGTGCATTTGGACTGGAACTACTTGGGGATACAGTAGGCTTGGGAGTCGGGTTGGATTTAGAAATAAGTTTAGTTGATACTGAAGGCTTAGCTGACAGAGAGGGCTTGGGTGAGGCAGAAGGCTTAGGCGAGGGCAGGGGTTTAGGAGATGTGGCAGGCTTGGGAGATGCGGCAAGTTTTGGGGAGGCAGCCATCGAGAAGGGAGATTTGAAACCCTGCGTGGAGATCTGTGACACCATAGCCTTGGCTAAATAGTTACTGGAGGTAGTGGTGCTAGGTACTGTCCTAGAAACCAGGGGGTGGGACCCTTGAGAACCATTTCCAGGTGAGGGGGTAGATAAAGGAAGGCGGTACATAAGTGGCTTATCTGAAGTCTTAATAAGCGAGGAGGGACAGGAGAGTTGGGGATTATTACTTAACTTCACCACAGGGTTGGTCTGGGATTTACTGATGGTGGCCTGTAATGGAGACACATAGTTCTGCTGGACAGCTGAATGCTGGTGCACCTTTGTTACTTGTGTTAATGAAGAAGCATCTTGGGCCTCGGATGTTCCCAGAGCATGAGAAGAGGCAGCAATTTGGGCTTGGGAAGAAGAGGAGACGTGGGTCTGTGAAGAGGAAGAAGTGTGAATCTGGCTTGACCTCTGAAGTCCTTGTTGAAGTAGCCTGGCTGGCAAAGGTTCTAAAGAAACTTTAGGGTTCTGAATGGAAGAACCAGCAATAAGGCCTGAAGAGATGCCAGTATGAGCTAAATCCTGGGGTTTCTTTGGTACTGGCCCTGTGTGACCAGCAATAAGACTTGAAGAATGTGTAGGCTGAGTAGAATCTAGTTTTTTGGGAGTAGCCAGTGGCAGCTTACTCATGATACTAGCTAATTTTTCTTCTCTCAGTCCTGGACGAGGCTTTGTGGTTGGCATGCTTATCCTTGAGCCAACAGGAGGGCCCTTGTTCCCGCTGTTGATAACCGCTAAAGCTTCAGAAACAAGATCCAGTGAAGGTGAATGGAAAGAAAGGTCTTCATCTAGTGAGTCGTCGAGGCAGATGGTTTCTTGGGCTGGTGCAGAGCTAGAGCTGGCTGCAGCAACGGCAGTTGTGCTGGAGCTCGTTGGAGGACCGCTAACCGAAGCCACCAGGGATGCCGGAGTTTTCTGGTCCTTTTTTGGACTATACTCCTAATGTAAAGCATCATATGAAAAAAATAGAAATGGTGAATAAAAAATTACAAAGTTAATTTTAAATAACTAAGAGATTTTCATGACAATTAAAATTGTTTTTCTACTGGAAATGTTTAGAGACTATCAAAACAAAAATAATTTTTGAGATGACAGAGCTCCTGACTGAGCTGTCCTCACAAGACAAAGTATCTGATATATTGCACATAGCTGTCATACCTTGGTAAGCTTAACACCAAGTGGAAGGAACATTCATATACTAGTAACATTACTGATGAGCCTCCCTCACCTGCATCAGATCTTCACATCCTGCTCCAAATCCATCTGTTCAGATTATTCTCTTTTTATTCCCCTGCACTCAGGAGAAATTCTGCCTTTATATTAAGACTCTCCCCTTCTCGTCTGGGATGGTTTGCTAGGAGGCTGACCTTCACTTTCTGCTTCCATGCATTTCTGCCTCTTTGTATGCCCTGTCCTGCAGCTACCCTACAGCCAGTACATAGAAAAACTGGTACGTCAAAGTGGCAGATGATTCAATCCAAGCATATATAAATTATGCTATTTGTTATGGTGAATCTGTAATTTATTTGTAAATTATTCATTTGTCGTTTATTCAATATATATCCATTAAGTGTCCGCTGTGAGCAGGGCTCTATGCTAAGAAAACAAGGGTATTAAGAATTACAACTCTGAATACCTAACAGTTGTTAGAGTCTGTTTCTCAAAGAATCAACCTTCTTAATATTTAAGGAAAATAACTAGAGCACAGTTTACAATATTCAAAGAGCAAAATAATTAAAAAGCATCTATTTATTTTTAAAGATAAATAAAGTATTTGACTCATTTTATTAAGATTGAGAAGCAAAAACCTATTACATAAAAGTCATATCAAAGTCTCCTCAATTAGTTTCTTAAACAAACCCAAACAAACCTAGAGTGTTATATTATATACTGATTTATACAACCATAGCACTTACCTTAAGCATAGTGGGGAAAGAATGGAGAGGAAGGGTCTTTACCATCACCTCCTAAGGTATTACATAAGCAAGCTGTTAAGAATACTGTTACACTCTAACTTCCTTAGTATTTTTTCTAAGCTTTTATTCTAAAACCCCTGATTAAAAACCTCACTGCCTATTGGAAGTACAAGTGTACTACATTAAGGTCACAAATGTCTGCTAAGAAGAATAGGTAATACAAATGAGACACGTTTGTTTTGATATGCCATCCACTTACGTAATTAGTGAAAATACCATTATAAAAAGTACAAAATAAAGGGTGGGAAATGTATCCAAATGTTGGAAGTATTACTAGTATAAAACTGCTGTTTTAAAGTGACTTTTTGATTATTAATTTTTATTTATAAAAACATCAAATGCACTCTAATAGAATACTGTGTACATTTATACTGGCAGAGAATTGTTCAGGATATATAACTGAGTCAAAAAAGCAGGTTCTCCCATTTATATAAAAGACTAAATAAATGGATAGCTAATTGGATAGATGCATGGATGGATGAATGGAAGGGAGGGAGGGAAGAACAGAGTTTCAGAAGAAGGGAAGGAAGATGTGTCCTAGAAAGCCAAGAGCTTTTATTCTCTCACTGAGGAGAAATTTATAGATACTTTTACTTTTCTCCTTACTTTTCTGTGTTATTTGCATTTTTTATTATAGGCATTTCCTTATCCTAACCTTTGTAACTAGAAACAGTATGGGGAGTTACAGTAGGAAAAAAACCACATCAACAATATAGCTTTTCCATTTTGGGAAAAGGAAAAAGTAATTTAACCATAGAGAAGGAAACAAACAAAAAAACTGATGACTCCCCCATATCATTCTAACACATCCAGTGTTAGAATTTAATAAATTTCCTATCCAATTATTCTATTAATCATATGTTTGGACAGATGTATCAAAATGTAACCAATCCTTTATGGAGGCTATTAAAACTTTAGTATTCTAATAAAAATAAAGTGAAGTGTCAAAACAAAGTCCAAACTCAAGAGATTTAATGAAAGATTGGCTCAATATTATTTGGATCAGAAGACAAAGTAGTAGGTTATTAAGAAAAAGAGGACTATTGGCTGGGCACGGTGGCTCACACCTGAAATCCCAACACTTTGGGAAGCCAAGGCAGGTGGACCACGTGGTCAGGAGTTCGAGACCAGCATGACCAACATGGTGAAACCCTGTCTCTACTAAAAATACAAAAATTAGCCAGGCTTGGTGGTACGCGCCTGTAATCCCAGCTACTCAGGAGGCTGAGGCAGGAGAATTGCTTGAACCTGGGAGGTGGAGGTTGCAGTAAGCCGAGATCGCACCGCACCACTGCACTCCAGCCTGGGTGACATGGCAAGACTGTCTCAAAAAAAAAAAAAAAAAAAGAAAGAAAAAAGAAAAAGACTATGTACCCTGCATTTAAAGAGGCTCTAACACCAAAAAAGTCAGGAAGGCCACAGAATAATAAATATTGACCATCTGGACACAATCTTACAAGCAAAGAAACTCATCTGTTAAAAACAACAACAACAACAACAACAAAAAACCAAAGAGACAAAGGCTACAGAGCAAAGTGTAAAACCTAAAAGGTATGGGCTTTCATTAAAATTTTAATTTCAAATGACTATAGTTTTTACTTTCAGAGGTTATATTTTGATTCTCTTTCAAATCTACTTTGTCTATTTTGGTAGGATATCTTTTATTCCCTTTTCTATTTCTCTAAATATTAAAAAATTTTAAGTAAAATTATTTTATGTACTAAATTCCATAAATGCACTACTTGTCTGTCTTAGGGATCTAACTGTTGTTTATTGCTCCTACTGACTCTCACTCATAGTAACTTATCCTCTCATGTATTCTGTATTTCAGACTGTAAGTTCAGGTCTGACGTGGTTTATAGGAGGAAGGCCTTTGAGGCCTCTGAAGAGGGCACATTATGCCACATAGAATTTACTTTTGCCAGAGGCCCTGGGTTACTACTAATCCAATAACTAAGTTACTTTTTCCGCTTGGGGTTTTCTCAGATTGTAGAGGTAGTGTAACTTAAACTCCTAAGCCAAGAAAAATTTTCAGCAAGGACATTCTTCCTCCAAACCAGAACCCAGTCCAAGACAGTCACTTTTCTTTTTTTTTTTTTGAGGCGGAGTCTGGCTCTGTCTCCCAGGCTGGAGTGCAGTGGCCCGATCTCAGCTCACTGCAAGCTCCGCCTCCCGGGTTCACGCCATTCTCCTGCCTCAGCCTCCCAAGGAGCTGGGACTACAGGCGCCCACCATCACGCCCGGCTAGTTTTTTGTATTTTTAGTAGAGACAGGGTTTCACCATGTTAGCTTGGATGGTCTCGATCTCTTGACCTCGTGATCCGCCCGCCTCGGCCTCCCAAATTGCTGGGATTACAGGCGTGAGCCACTGCGCCCGGCCAAGAGCCACTTTTCTTAATGTCTTCTGCTGGTGGCTGGATTTTTTTCTAGTCCTTTCTTTTACTAAATACGTTATAGTTTGAAGGTCCAGCTTTACACAGATTTCATCCCAAGTTTTAACCTGTACAAGCCCAAGAAAACCCTAACTGCTATGCTCTGAGAAGAAACATAAAAAGAAACCATAAAGTGATGGGTAGAAAGTGCCAAATGCCTCCAAGGGCAACCAAAGTTTAAGCGACAGATTAACACTGTCAGCTCCTTTTTTGTTTTTGGTCTTAGGAATTTTTCTTACATATTTTCAATCTCAGCTGTGCTATGAAAGAATATTTGTTATAGTTTACCTAGCATTTCCAAGTATTAATAAAGTTAAGCTTTATAATTGGCATATGCATATTTCCCACTGCTACACAGGAATCTATTCTCCCAAATACAAAAGTTCTAAGATTATTATGAAGTTGAAAACACCTATCTTATAGTGCCTACTGACCTCTGCTAAATACCATAAATCTTCTTCATCTTACGAATGTATTTCACATTCACCAACTATAACTAATTAAAGATTTTGTTTTAATACTTACCTTTACTTTGGGTTTAGGTGCAGGAATCACCTTTTTCTTTGCCCTAAGATAAAATGATTTTAAAAGGCTATTTCAGTAGCAGTTATATTGCTCATTAGAAAATTATAATAAATAGCTTTGTAATTATGTGGTAAATAATTCCTTCTGCTATTTGGAAAGCTCTTTGAAGGAACCATATTTAAGTGCTCAGTTTATACTAAGTGTGTAGCAACATTTTCCCCAATTCAGATTAACTGAAAGGCCAAACAACCAGTAAAACATGAAATGTAGATAATACAATTTTCTAAAAATTAAATGTAAATACATAAACTGTAAAACAACCCCCCTCCTAAAAGAGCTTCAAGGAACTTCAGGCTCAAATTTTTTTTTTTTTTTGAGACGGAGTCTCGCGCTGTGTCACCCAGGCTGGAGTGCAGTGGCATGATCTCGGCTCACTGCAAGCTCCGCCTCCCAGGTTCACGCCATTCTCCTGCCTCAGCCTCCGAGTAGCTGGGACTACAGGCGCCCGCCACCACGCCCGGCTAGTTTTTTGTATTTTTAGTAGAGACGGGGTTTCACCATGTTAGCCAGGATGGTCTCGATCTCCTGACCTTGTGATCCACCCGCCTCGGCCTCCCAAAGTGCTGGGATTACAGGCTTGAGCCACCGCGCCCGGCCTCAGGCTCAAATTAAACCATGCAAAGAAAGTGTGAATGAGATTTAACTTAACCAAAACAAAAAAAACCCTGAGCTTTTAAAGAAAAATTTTTGTAATGTAAAAATTCAAATAAAAAATGTCAAAATGACAGGGAGAAAAAGGGCAAGAAAAATTACTATGGAATCTTGGAAGTTTTGGAAAACTATGAAAAAGTTCAAAGATTAAAAAAAACTAACGAGTTCCATAGTAAGTCAAAGTATTCAAATGTTTGTTGAATAAGTGTTGACAAGCTAAAATACTTCACCTTGTCTACCTCACTTGGCTAAAATGCCACTAACTAGATTAACAAGAATCTTGATTAAAACTGTCAACTTACAACTTCATTTAGGCAACAGTAATTTTCTAAGTTTTTTTTGATGAAGGCCATTTAGGGAAACGACCTCTAGGCCCACTTATCCCATAGATTCCTACTTTACAGTACAAAACAAAACAGAAAGTTAATGATCATAATGAAGATATTTTAAAAAAGGGAGAAGGAGGCTGGGTGCAGTGGCTCAAGCCTGTAATCCTAGCACTTTGGGCTGAGGCAGGCAGATCATGTGAGGTCAGGAGTTTGAGACCAGCCTGGCCAACATGGTGAAACCCCGTCTCTACTAAAAATACAAAAATTAGCCAGGTGTGGTGGCTCACGCCCGTAGTCCCAGCTACTCGGGAGGCTGAGGCAGAAGAAGTGCTTGAACCTGGGAGATGGAGGTTGCAGTGAGTCGAGATTGTTCTCCAGCTTGGGTGACAGAGCAAGACTCCATCTCAAAAAAAAAAAAAAGACAGAGAGGGAGACATCTTTTGTAAACACCTTTAGAATTAAAGGAATGCATTATTTGTACCTGAATTGTAATGCATATATGGCTTTGGAACTACAGTAGCCCCCCCTTATCCACAGTTTTCAATTTCTGCGGTTTCAGTTGCCTGTGGTCAACTGAGGTCTGAAAATATTAAATGGAAAATTCCAGAAATAGAGAGAAACCACATTCACATAACTTTTATTATAGTATATTGTTAAACTGTTCTCTTTTATTATTGTTGTTGTCAATCTCTTACTGCGCCCAATTTGTAAACTCAAATCTATCATAGGAATGTCTGTATAGGAAAAAATAGTCTATGTAGGGTTCGGTACTGTCTGCAGTTTTGGCATCCACTGCAGGCATCTTGGAGTATATTGTCTGAGGATAAGGCGGACTACTGTACAGGGAAATTAAAGCCAAAAATACTACTGACACAAACATATACATATGTATATAAAATTTATTTCAAAGACAACAAAAACACTTGCAACAAGTAAGCCTATAATATATGAAACCAAACTACTTAGAACTTACACTAAAAAAACACTAAGAACCAAAAACCACAACCAACTCAATACATCCCTGATGATATACAGTTGACTCCTGAGGATGAAGACCTTTATGATGATTCGCTTCCACTTAATGAACAGTAAATATAATTTCTCTTCCTTATGATTTTCTTATTAACATTTTCTTTTCTCTAGCTTACTTTATTGTTAAGAATACAGTATATGGTACATAAAATATACAAAATGTGTTCATGAACTATTTATGTTATCAGTAAGGCTTCGGGTCAACAGTAGGCTATCAGCAGTGAAGTTCTGGGAGAGCTGAAAGTTACACGTGGATTTTTGTCTGTGTGGGGTGAGGGGGTGAAATCCCTAACTCCTGTGTTGTTCCAAGGGTCAACTGTAATAATGAAATGTCCTTCCTAAAAACTAAAAAATTCCTATATAATTGCATACAAGGAGAGTAGGAATTTTATAATGTTGCCCAAAAGATGTTAAACAGACCTCTCAGCATAATATTGAATTAGAGTGTTCAGTAAATTCTCAGTAACTTGCTAATTTTATATTTTAATAACCCCCTTTTTTTCCCCTAGAAACAAGGTCTGCTTTGTCCCCCAGGCTGGAGGGCAGTGGCATGATCTCCACTATTACAACCTCCACCTCCCTGGCTGGTGTAAGCCATCCTCCCACCTCAGCCTCCCGGGTAGCTGGGACTACAGGCACACACCACCATGCCTGGCTAAGTTTTGTATTTTTTGTAGAGAAGGAGTTTCGCCATGTTGCCCAAGCCAGTCTCTAACTCCTAGGCAAGCAATCCACCCACCTCGGCCTCCCAAAGTGCTGGGATTACAGGCGTGAGCCACTCTGCCAGGTTTTAACCCTTAATGCCACCCTTGCAGGCTACAGAGAAGGTGCTCCAAGTTGTAGGGAAAAATAAAACTGTTCTGGAATTGACCAATAGTCAACCAAAAAGGTGACCACAGAAAAAACTTGCCTTTTTGTTTTATGTGGGTAAGATAAAAGATCTTTCTCTAGTAATCACATCACTAAGGAAATACCCCGTTTTGAACAGAAGGAAAGACCTCAAGAGTCGGTGAATTTTATGGAAAACACTCTGCAGCACAGCAAGGGTGGGTGTGCATATGGATCTGTCCTGGTAACTCAAGACAGCAGAGGGCTGTGGATTACAAATGCAGATGGACATTAAGAGGTGGAGAAAAAGACTGGCAGGTAGAAGGCCCAGGAACAAAGGAAAACCCCTGAGCCTTCACGCTTCCCTACTACCAGAATCCCAGGCCATTATGTGTCACACTATGCATTTAGTAGGTGTTTAGAGAGTAGCCTGACAATTATTTCAATAGATAAATGTGTTCTGAAATCTAAATAGTCAATGGTCAAAATGATCTTTTTAAGTCCTATTCCAACTAGCATTTAATAAATGATACTTTTGATCACTAAAGCACATAATGTGAATAAATGAAGCAATCTGGAGTCTGCATTTACTCACGGAGCAGAAGTAAGATGATTATGAACACTCCGGCTTTCCTTAAAAAGCATTCTGGAAAAATTTAAAGAACACAATTATTATTTTTTTATAGCAGATAATAACATAATTGTTTTATTTTTAAAGTAATTTAATTTTCAACAGACTATTACTTGCTTATTTACCAAGTAAAAGTTATAATGGTACAGTATACTCAATAATCTATTTTATGGAGAGTTTTATTCATAGCTCACTGTAACCTAGGCCTTCTGGGCTCAAATGGTCCTCCTAACTCAGCCTTCAAAGAAGCTGGAATTACAGGTGTGTGCCACCATGCCCAGCTAATTTTTAAAACTTTTTGCAGAGTCAGAGATCTCACTATGTTGCCCGGGCTGGTCTTGAACCCCTGGCCTCAAGCAATCCTCACACCGTGGCCCTTGCCTCCTAAAGTGCTGAGAATACAGGGGTGAGCTACCACACCTGGTCAACAGATCTTTTCTGTTGATGTAAGATGGAGTAATTTAAGATCATGGGTAGAACTAGCCAAATTTAATTTTTACATTCTTTACTTAACTCTTTTTTTTGAGACAGAGTTTTGCTCTTGTTGCCCAGGTGGAGTGCAATGGCGCAATCTCGGCTCACTGTAACATCTGCCTCCCAGGTTCAAGTGATTCTCCTGCTTCAGCCTCCTGAGTAGCTGGGACTACAGGTGCCCACCACCACGCCCAGCTAATTTTTGTATTTTTAGTAGATACAGGGTTTCACCATGTTGGCCAGACTGGTCTCGAACTCCTGACCTCAGGTGATCCACCTGCCTCGGCCTCCCAAAGTGCTGCAATTACAGGTGTGAGCCACCGCAACGGGCGACATTCTTTACTTAATCCTTGAGATTTTTTTTTTTTTTTTTTGAGACGGAGTCTCGCTCTGTTGCCCAGGCTGGAGTGCAGTGGCCAGATCTCAACTCACTGCAAGCTCTGCCTCCCGGGTTTATGCCATTCTCCTGCCTCAGCCTCCCAAGTAGCTGGGATTACAGGCACCCACCACCTCGCCCAGCTAATTTTTTGTATATTTTAGTAGAGACGGGGTTTCACCGTGTTAGCCAGGATGCTCTCAATCTCCTGACTTTGTGATCCGCCCGTCTTGGCCTCCCAAAGTGCTGGGATTATAGACTTGAGCCACCACGCCCGGCCAACCCTTGAGATTTTAAACAGAGTGACTCTTAGTTTCTTGAGATACTTCTCTACACTGAATATTTTATTTATTTACTTATTTTTTGAAACTGTTCTCAAACTCCTGGGGCTCAAAGTAATCCTCTCACCTTGGCCTTCCAAACTGCTGAGATTACTTACAGGTGTGAGCCACTGGGAACCTGGCCTACAATGACTATTTTCTTTTTTCTTTTTTTTTTTGAGATGGAGTTTCATTCTTGTTGCCCAGGTTGGAGTGCAATGGTGCGATCTCGGCTCACTGCAACCTCCACCTCCTGGGTTCAAGCGATTCTCCTGCCTCAGCTTCCAAGTAGCTAGGATTACAAGCATGCGCCACCACCCTGGCTAATTTTGTATTTTTAGTAGAGACGAGGTTCTCCATGTTGGTCAGGCTGGTCTTGAACTCCTGACCTTAGGCGATCCACCTGCCTTGGCCCCCCAAAGTGCTGGGATTACAGGCATAAGCCACCGCGCCCGGCCTCTACAATGACTATTTTCAATAGAACCTAAGGCTATGTCTCTTTGCTTATGCTCTAATCCCGTATTTGGTTCCTTATCTTCATGTTACCCATATGAAGTTCCTCTTCCAAACTTCATAACCATTTGGGAGTCTTCTCTCTTTTTCTCTACTAGCAAATTTGGGTGTTAAAAAAAATGTTAAGTAAAATATCACCTTTACATCTATCTCTGTGTATGCATGACTGTTTTGTCATTTAAGTGCTTAAGGTCTTCAAAGCAAGGATCATCTGAGATGACTATACAGCATGCTGAATACATTAGGTTCTTAGCAAAATCAATGTCATGTATGTGTATGTGTATGTATATCTTTAATAACAG
Source organism: Theropithecus gelada (assembly GCF_003255815.1). Lineage (NCBI taxonomy): Eukaryota > Metazoa > Chordata > Mammalia > Primates > Cercopithecidae > Theropithecus > Theropithecus gelada. Next base: position 163,793,183 of record NC_037670.1, on the reverse strand, counting down.
CAATAATAATAAAATTAAATAAAATCCAGTAAGTTGCATTTCTTACCTTGCCTGCATCCAGCCCTTAGGCCACAGGGGCTTCACCTCTGTCTCCATAAAAGACTTAAGATAATCTTCAGCAGACTGGCTTTTATTTGGTTCTAACTCATAGCATCCCAATTTGATCTCAACAAGGTTACATAACAAAGTTCTAAACAGATTGAAAATTAAATTTGAAACTTTTTTTAGAAGAACATAAATTTGGCAGCAATAATACAGATTATGTGAAAAATTTAGAAAATAACAATTTCTAACATATATCATTCATTGCACCACAGTCAAACCCCCAATATGAAACAATTTCCTTTGGTATCTTTAATCAAAGCACCAAAGATTGAAAGGGATGGTTCTCTACTTGGGGTACAGAAATACTATTGAGAAAGATGGCTCAAGAAGAAATATGTTGAAAGTACTTCACCTTCTGAAACCAGTATGACTCACTCCATTATTAGATCAGTTTATAAAAAGTATTACAGTGTATATGAAAATAAAATCAATAATACTCTGAGGATAGTACAGCCCAGTTAATCTTCTCTTGAATAATTTTTTCCTACACACTAATCTTTGGTTGCTTCCAATCTAGTTTTATATTTATTACAGAGTTTTTTGTTTTTTTTTTTTTAAATGAGGAATCTTACTTCTGCATTATACATTAAAAGTGAAAACTAATTAAATCTTACCTGATGGTATCATCCCAGTGGAATTTCTTTCTTGGTCCTATGATACGTTTTCCTGGTTTCTCATCATCATCTTCTTCGGATCCATTTTTTTCACGTTCTTCATCTGTATGCAATCTAAAAATGAAAACCACTTTACAAAACAAACTTTCAACCCATCACTGCCTATATAATATGCTCCATAAACACTTGTTGAATTGCTTAGTTGAATGTTAAAAGAGAGGGTAAAGAGGGAATCTACCTTTCCACAAAATACTTCGAATTTGAAAGGAGTTATAAAGTAGTTTGGTAAACAAGGACTTCAAATTACAGTGTAAAGGCACCAACATTCATCTTTTAGTTCAGAAAATGCTTGCATTCAACCACAGCAAGTCAAGGTGGGGTTGTGAAATGTCTCAACAGTGTCAGCTCTTGCTTGATCACCTCCGTACAATCCATTAACAAACACCTTTTGTCTCTGACTCCAAAGCAACTGAGTGCCATTTACAAAATACTCAATTATATCATGTCAGTGGTATACGTGGATTTCTACTTGAGAATGAGGTCCACTTAACATCAGAACAGCTAAAAGCACTTCTCAAATGCACGTCCAGACACGGTGGCTTACGCCTGTAATCCCAGCACTTTGGGAGGCTGAGGCGGGTGGATCACCTGAGGTAAGGAGTTTGAGATCAGCCTGGCCAACATGGTAAAACCCTCTCTCTACTAAAAATACAAAAATTAGCCGGGTGTGGTGGCAGGTGCCTGTAATCCCAGCTACTTGTGAGGCTGAGGCAGGAGAATCACTTGAACCCGGGAGGCAGAAGTTGCAGTGAGCTAAAATCGTACCACTCCACTCCAGCCTGGGCAACAGAGTGAGACTCCGTCTCAAAATACACACATACATACATACATACATACATACACTTCTCAAATACAAAAGCCAGTCCAAATAGAAGAGATACATACTTGGCACACTTAGCTTGACTACGAGCCTGGCAGTCCTCCTGGTATTTAAATAGCTGTTCAGGCATGACATTGCTAACAGCCAGTTTCAGTTTTTGCAGAGGTTCTCTTAAACGATCATCCTAAAAAGAAAAACATACTAAAAGTTTTTATCAGACATATTCACAAAATTTTGTAAGCAGGTCCTCAAAAGATAAAAATTATGTTTTAGATACCAATTATAGATTTGAAATATTAGCATATCTAAATATGGACATTTCTCCTACAACACTGACTTTGTAATACACACTAGATACACAATTAGACTGACATTTCCAAGTTACCCAAGAAGAGTCCCAGTTTTTCCCTGTTGCCCAGCATAGTTATTAATGGTGTTCCATTACACTCTTAAAAATGCCCCATGGACACTTTCATATAGATAACATAAAACAAAATCATTGTCTTCTACTTGTATAGACTACTACTGGTTAATCTCCATTATGATGGGAAACCAGTGCCCTAAGAAGAGACACTGCTCTGGAACACAAACACACGTGTTTGGTTTGGATGACTACCAACCGGATGTTGGTATCCTATTCTCTTACGGTTAGTAATTCTGACTTAGGCTGCAAGTAAAAATGCAAGGTCAAGGACAAAGTGAAAGGAACCCGAAAACTCTTATTCATGTGGGTTTTCCGGACAAAAAAGAAAGTAGGCTTGCATCTGATAGTTTTAATCAATCAATTTACTACTTTCATCTTGCAAGCAACTATATATATGTAACTACTTAAAACATACTTTTATCACCATTATAGGTGCAGAAATATTATAAGACTTTACTTTTCTTCACCGAAACAATTTTTTTTTTGGAGACAGAGTCTCGCTCTGTCACACAGGCTGGAGTGCAGTGGCACCATCTTGGCTCACTGCAACCTCTGCCCTCTGGGTTCAAGTGATTATCGTGCCTTAGCCCTGCATAGCTGGGACTACAGGTGTGTATCACCACACCCAACTAATTTTTCTATTTTTAGTAGGACAGGGTTTTGCCATGTTGGCCAGGCTGTTCTCAAACTCCTGGCCTCAAGTGATGTGCCTGCCTCAGCCTCCCAAAGTGCTGGGATTATAGGTGTGAGCTACCAAGCCAAAACAACTGTTTTTAAAATGTGATTTTTGGTAAAGAAAATATTTTAAAAACACGAATATTACAAATAAGCGTATTAACCTATTCCATGAACACCAGTAAATATTACAGCACATATAACGTAAAATCCTATGTTTAAAAATGTACATATTAACCTATTCCATGAACACCAGTAAATAAATATGATAACACATATGACATAAAATCTTATTTTTAAAAATGTGAACATCTGGCCAAGCGCAGTGGCCAGAAAAAAAAAAAGTGAACATCCAGTATCATCGTTCCTAGATGATTACTTTTGAAGAATTATGTAGCTTAGACTTCTTCCCGGAAACCACCCAAATATCCATAAATAGTCAAATGGACAAATTAATTGGGATATATTCACACAATGGAACGCTGTGTACCCAGCAGTAAAAATGAATGTATTTCCGGCTGGGCATGTTGGCTCACGCCTGTAATCCTAGCACTTTGGGAGGCTGAGCTGGGAGGATCACCTGAGGTCAGGAGTTCAAGACCCCAGCCTGGCCAACACGGAGAAATCCCGTCTCTACTAAAATACGAAACTAGCTGGGCATGATGGCGGGTGCCTATAATCCCAGCTACTCGGGAGGCTGAGACAGGAGAATCGCTTGAACCTGGGAGATGGTGGTTGCAGTGAGCTGAGATCACGCCACTGCACTCCAGCCTGGGCTGAGCGAGACTGTGTCTCCAAAAAAAAAATTCTGCTATATGTAGACATAAGATGAATCTCAGGTGCATAATGTTGGACATTACAAGCTACAGAAGAAAGCAGACAGTATTTCTTTATATGAAGCTCAAAACCATGCAAAACTAAATAAAATGTTTAGGGATACAAATATATGTGATAAAACCATATAAAGAAAAGCAAGGGTAAGATATCTTTCTTCCACAGCCAAAGGGATATTAAATAACTTCAAATTTGCCAGGGGTTCAAGACCAGCCTGGGCAACATAGTGAGACCCTGTCCCTACAAAAAAAATTAAAAAATGGCCAGGTGTGATGATGCCAGCCTGTAGTCCCAGCTACTTGGGAGGCTGAGGTGGGAGGACTGCTTGAGCCCAGGAGGTTAAGGCTGCAGTGAGAGCCATGTTCACGCCACAGCACTCCGGTCTGGGAAACAGGGAAAGACCCTGTATTAAAAGCAAAAAAAAAAAAAAAAAAAAAAAAAAAAAAAAAGGTGAGTACTTATATTAAATCAATTAATGTGCAAAGGCCCCAAATAAAAACAAGTTGTCTTTACAGGTTATGAAACCCAAGATGTAGATATTATTGTTCTTCCTCTTACCTGGACATTGAGATGTAACTTCTTTAGACGTTTTACTAGTGTTTCTTTATTGCATGGCACAAAAGCTTCAAGGTGGGAGTAGACACCACTGCGAATGACAGGGCCTAGTTCTTGTAGCTGTAACTCAATGCTGGCCAAAAAAGTTAACAACAATGAACAATATAGAATTTGTTTTAGGTGGCATTGTACAGACAAGAAAGCAAAGCCAGTTCTTGTTCTCATTTTATCTTTTCATGATTTCCTAAAGAGTATTTTTCATGGGTGGGGAAAAAAACCCATAGCAATAAATTGTTTATTTATTTAGAGGCAGAGTTTCATTCTTGTAGCCCAGGCTGGAATGCAATGTCATGGTCTCGGCTCACTGCAACCTCTGCCTCCTGGGTTCAAGCGATTCTCCTGCCTCAGCCTCCCAGGTAGCCAGGATTACAGGCACCCGCCACCATGACCAGCTAAGTTTTTTGTATTTTCAGTAGAGACGGGGTTTTACCATGTTGGCCAGGCTGGTCTTGAACTACTGGCCTTAGGTGATCCACACGCCTTGGCCTTTGATCCCAAAGTGTGGGATTACAGGTGTGAGCCACTGCACCCAGCCCCATACCAATAAATAGTAATGCTATAAAAGTATTCTATTAGTCTAAGAGTAGAACTTCTATAACCATGAACAAGCTGGAAATATTTTTTGGGTTACAAGGGCAAACTCTATGTTTTCAGGTAAAGCACAATAAATTTGTAATTAACCAAAAGCTCTTTTCCTCAAAGAGATATTATACTACCCCTCAGCCCAGTGGCAACTGCCTGCAGGTCAAGGCAGCAATGCGCCATGAGCACATCACTACTCCAGCCTGGGCAACAGAGCGACACCCTGTCTCAAAAAAAAAAAAAAAAATTATAAGCAATGTCTGTTCTAGGTAGTAGGCAAGGAAATCAAGTCAGCATGTTGTGTATCTCTTGATCTAGTGTTCTGAGTAGGCAAAATTCAATCAGGCAAAAAAGGGGGAAGAGGGTTCCCTATTCCAACAAACTGATCTTTTTTTCCCCTAGTATAAGGAAGCAAAGGCGAGGCATCACCAATACAACTGGATAGCTTCACAGGAGTTCCTACTCTAAATAATTATGTTCCATATTCTCTTAGGAGGGCAACTCAATACAGAAAATAAGACATGTTTGTTTAGGAAAGTGGAAAAAGAGGCTGAGGGAATAAGAAAGTGACTAAAAGGGAAAAACTTCAACTCAGAACACTAGTACTTGTGAAATTGGAGGCATACCCTCTGTGAAATAAAAAGCAGATGGGCTCCAAAAAATGAAAAGATTCGTTTTAAGATAGACATGAGAGGAATAAATAGGAAAGCCTGTATATGGAATGCTGATATTCTGCTTATCTGAGAAGCTATGTCCCAAGGATGGTCTTTTGACTCTCCCAGGACAGAAACAGTTGCTCCCTTTTACAGAAGAGTAAAATAAAAAAGAACAGCCTCAGTCACAAGAGAAGGACCTGATCACATTTTGGGTTCACAGGTGGAAAGAAAAAGAAGAGTTGGTCAGATCCCTGACTATGGAATCTGGAACAGCCCTGACAAGTCATGGCTGCACTGTTCACTGAGTCTGGAGTTTTAAACGGAACTAGGGAAAAGGAGCTGGTGTAGATAGAAAGCATTTGTCTGGCTGCCAGGCAGAAAGACTCCATCTGAAAATTCCTGGTTAAAATAACTAGGAACAGAAATGAGAAACTCCTCTGCCACTATACTAGCAGCAGACTATATGTTTTCTGAGTCTATTTTTAAGTACTCCAAAATAATAGACTGTAATAAATTACAAGCATTATCAGAAGCAATGATTCAACCAGCCCTTCTTCACATCTCATGAGAAACTATCTCCATTATGTATTTAAAAGATGGCAATTATAGTATTATAAATACTACTTTCCTTTTCCCCTTTTCCCGTTATTTCCCTTTTCCCTCTCTTTTTTTTTTTTTTTTTTTTTGGAGACAGGGTCTCACTCTATCATCCAGGTTGGAGTGCAGTGGCACGAACACAGCTCACTGAAGGTTCAATCTCCCAGGCTTAATGAATCCTCCCACCTTAGCCTCCCAAGTAGCTGACATGATAGGTGTGCACCACCACACCTGGCTAATTTTTCTGTATATTTTATAGAAATGGAGTTTCACTATATTCCCCAAGTTGTTCTCAAATTCCTCAGCTCAAGTGATCCTCCCACCCTGGCCTTCCAAAGTGTTGGGATTACAGGCATGAGCCACCATGCCTGGCCTTTCCTGTGTCTTTCTATAATATATGATGCTACTAAATCACTAAGAATAAGCAAATATTATTTTCACCAGAGAGGTGAAAATTTGCTATTTTCCCCATGATTACTTTTTGACCAGTTCTGCATCCAATTATATAGCTGATTCCTGGAAACAATGGTTAAAATCTAAGTCGAGAACAAGGTTTACAAGTTCGGTTTATTTGACCACAACCTTAGAACCTACTGCTTCATTAGTATCAAACTCTGAGTGCAAAATTATTGCTAAGTTAAATATAAAATTTGCTAATTTAAATACAATCTATATTATATATCCTCCTTCACCTTATTCTCAATCTAACTGCTATCTCCTCTACATTATCTCTATCCTACCTCACAACCACAATTTCTTTACAAAACTGTACTTTCCATTTGACTATAAAAGTTTGTACAAATTATAATTAACCTCACTAGGTATCAATGGAATTACTATTCCCCAATGTAAGTAATAAAAGTAGATGGAAAATCATGCTAAATCCATATATAAATGCTCTAACATTTCCCAGAAAGACACTTTCACATAAGGTGACATGAAGTACATTTAAGTCTAGCTAAATATCCAACCTGTACAGTGGTCACTTGCTCTGGCAGTTGTAACTATTGGAAGCTTTGATTATCCTAAGTGGTCCAGGAAAACCAATACATGCAGAAACATAATTTTGCTGAGAAACAAATGTGAATCACACATGCTGTAAGGCTTAAAGGGAAGAACTCATGCCCAAGACTTGCCAATCACCCAGTAGCTCAAAGGCCTATTACATTTTTTAATGAATCATTCTTAATTTTTTTTAAAGAAAATTACTTACTCCAGAAGAATATTATTCATATCCTGTGTAAAGAATTTTTTCCTTCCTTCTTCATCAAAAAGTTTGGCAGCCTAGAGAAACAAGAAAGATGGTCATAATTCAAAATAAGCCATTACTCTATTTTGTATTCTTAGGACACATGTTCAAAGGTTTTTTGGTTTTTGTTTTGTTTTGTTTTTTGAGATAGGGCCTCACTATGTTGCCCAGGTTGGTATCAAACTCCTGGGCTCAAGCAATCCTCCCACCTTACAGTTTCCCAAGTAGCTGGGATTATAGGTATGTACCACTGTGCCCTGCTGCAATAAACAATTACTTTGAGATTAATATCTAATGAAAAAAAAAAAAGAAGCTCCTATCAGAACACCAAATGAGTTGTGATGAACAGACAGGCAAAGCCATTTGAGAGATTCAAGTTCAGCTGGGTACTGTGTAAGTTTCCTTCAGCTACTGTAACAAACTACAAACTTTTTGGCTTAAAACAAGAGAAATTTATCCTTCCTCAGTCCAAAGTACAAAGTCAGTATCACTGGGCTGAAATCAAGGTGTCAGCAGGCCCATGGTCCCTCCAGAGGCTCTTAACCTTGATGGGAATTGATCTGTTTGTTTTTCATATTCTTAGGATCACAACTTTTACAGATTTTTAAAATATCGGCCGGGTGCAGTGGCCCACATCTGTAACCCCAGCACTTTGGGAGGCTGAAGCAGGAGATCAAGACCATCCTGGCTAACACAATGAAACCCCATCTCTACTAAAAATACAAAAAATTAGTCAGGTGTGATGGCACGCGCCTGTAGTCCCAGCTACTTGGGAGGCTGAGGCAGGAATCACCTGAACCCGGGAGGCGGAGGTTGCAGGGAGGTGGAGGGTGCAGAGAGCTGAGATCGCACCACTGCACTCCGTCTCAAAACAAACAAACAAAAATAGTGTAGGATAAAAAAAAAAAAGGTCCAAATCGTGTGATCGACCCACACTGAAGCTGCAGACTTCTACGAGCAGACAAAAGAATCTGGTGCCATATCTAACTTGAATCCAAGAAGACAGATTCTATGACTCTGTCCTTAAGGAGTCACTGACATAATTATTAATAGAGTTAGCTACATTCCATGAGGATTGCTGACCAGGATACAGTCAATCATCCAGCTGAAATGTGTGGCTGGAGGCAGTGTGCTATATTTTGGGGAAAAAAATAATCTTAGATATACTCAACAACAACAAAAAAATCAGTAGAGTTGGTAATGTCTAAGAGGAAGTTAAAAAGTCAAACATGTAGTGAAAAAGTAATATGGAATCAATAGTACAACTGTTGAAATAAAGGATTTTTTAAAAGGTCATTTAACTGATGATTTGGTGAAGGCAAAAACAATATTTTTTAAAAAGTAATGTGAATAATAAATTAGTACTGCCTATTTTTAAATTCAATCACCATCACAGGTCATAAAAGGTATCAAACTGCAAATTAAGTTATAATGTCTCCATGATGTATCTATAGTACTTACCAAAGCCTAATGTGAATAAAAAATAGATTTCCTTTGAGTAAAAACATCTAGAAGAATTTCTGATAGAATTTTAAACTTTATAACCGCAAGACTTTTTATATGACCTAGCTATAGAAAATTAGATTTAGTCATCCAGTAGTTACACACGTATATAAACAAAAATGTCATACAACAATACTTTTGGAACCTACTTTTGATGTATTAGCACGTATTCCTATCCTTTTTTTTTTTTTTTTTGAGATGGAGTCTTGCTCTGTCGCCCAGGCTGGAGTGCAGTGGCAGGCTCAGCTCACCGCAACCTCCGCATCCCGGGTTCAAGCGATTCTCCTGCCTCAGTCTCCCAACTAGTTGGGATTACAGGCGCCTGCCACCATGCGGGGCTAATTTTTGTATTTTTAGTAGAGATGGGGTTTCACCATGTTGCCTAGGCTGGTCTCAAACTCCCGACCTCAGGTGATCTGCCCACCTCAGCCTCCCAAAGCACTGGGATTACAGGTGTGAGCCACCGCACCTGGCCATTTTTATTTCATTTTTTAAATATGCTGGCCTCTACCTTCTATTGTGATTTCCAACCCATTGATAAGTCTCAATCCACAGTTCAAAAAACAAGATACTGTTTCCATATCTATTTACTAAAGAATAAGCTCCTTGAGGGTAGGGCTATAATTCACTTAACTTTGTATCCTTGGTATGCAGTTTGAGTGTTGAAATTCAGCATACATATCCTTCTCTTTCATATTTGATATATATACACATACAATACATATAATTTATCTTCCTAAATTCACAAAATGAGGCAAATACTTTGGCTATCTTGTGTATTTTGATTATCCATAGGTTTATCAATTCTTGCTGTGATTTCCAAGGTAACAGAAAGATGTCTCACTTTCTATACACGTTACTGCCTACCATGTGTCTGACTTCATGCTCATCACCATGTTTAACCTTCGTAACAGCCAAAAAAGATGGTATTGCAGTCCCTATCTTATAAATAAGGAACTAACACACAGGACTGGTTCTTACTAAATAAATGATAAGCCATTATTAATAATTACACCTTGAAAAACCTGAATTGCATCATTAGCACTTTTTAAAACCTAAAAGAAACTAAGATTATAGAGATGGGGCCACATGGGATAACAAAATACCTATGCCATCTCCTCTAGAGTCAGGTGAATCCTATTTAATAATAAAAGAATCAACTCTATTGATGTTATCACTAAGATATTTCTATTTATTTATTTGGGTTTTTTTTCTTTTTTTGAGACGGAGTCTTGCTCTGTCACCCAGGCTGGAGTGTAGTGGCATAATCTCGGCTCACTGAAACCTCGACCTCCCAGGTTCAAGCAATTCTCTGCCTCAGCCTCCCAAGTAGCTGGCATTACAGGCACGCATCACCACGCCCACCTAATTTTTTTTTGTATTTTTAGTAGAGACAGGGTTTCACCATATTGACCAGGCTAGTCTCAAACTCCTGACCTCAAGTGGTTCACCCGCCTTGGCCTCCCAAAGTGCTAGGATTACATGCATGTGCCATCACGCCCAGCCAGTTATTTCTATTTAAAAGAAAAGGTCTAGGCCGGGTGCGGTGGGTCATGCCTGTAATCCCAGCACTTTGGGAGGTCGAAGCAGGCAGTTCACCTGAAGTCAGGAATTCAAGACCAGCCTGGCCAACATGGTGAAACCCCATTTCTACTAAACATACAAAAATTAGCTGGGGGAGGTGGTGGGCGCCTGTAATACCAGATACTCAGGAGGCTGAGGCAAGAGAATCACTTGAACCCAGGAGGTGGAATTTGCAGTGAGCAGAGCACGCCACTGCACTCCAGCCTGGGCGATGGACCAAGGCTTCGTCTCAAAAAAAAGAAAGGTCTAAAAGGAAACATGGAAAATAAAAAGTTATAAAAATGTTGGGATTGTAGGTTATTATCTTTTAAAAAACAAAAGCAATTATATCAGTGTTATGTGGAAAATAAAAACAAACAAACAAAAGCATTAATTCTCATGTTTGTGCAGCAAATAAAAAGCAAGAGAATTATTACACTTACTACACGAAGGTCTTCAATACGTTTTTCAAGAAGTACAGGTAGACCCTCTGGGAGTGTAGGTACCACTTTGGGCATAACCTGAGAAGTGTAGGTTGGCTGGGTGGTGGTTCCATTTTCACCCCCCGATTCAGATAGGGGGCTACCGTCAGAAGCAGCATCCAGTAATCTGTCGAAGTCGAAATCATCTAGCATCTCTAGGGCATTTTCAGCTTCCTGAAACAGCTCATGTTCATTTGTGCTAACAAAAATGGGAAGGTCTGGATCAGTGCTGCTCAGATTTAAGTCCGGGACATCGTTCCCCAGTGCTGCAGCAGCACATGGGGGTTTATTTAGAGAGGGGGTTGACAAGGTCACTGGGACTTTGGGGTTAGACTCCTTCTTTAATGCATCCTTCTCTTTCTGGAATTTTCTGATCATGGCAGCCAGAGAAAGAGAATCTTTATAACGTTTCTTCTTTTTTTCAGACTTGTGTGAATTTAGAGCCACAACTCTGTGAAGAAAAAAATGATCAGTTAGGCTATGTGTGATTTTAAAGTGTCATATAAATAAGCAGGCACAGAATTAAAATAATCATTTGACAGGTGACAGAGCAGTTTTCTTAATTTCTTATTAACTTATACCATTACAATAGCATCTTCTTCAGAATAATCTGGAATGTCACCCATGAAAGGCAAATAGGTAAATGGCCATTATAGTGAAGAAAATGTGGAAATAGCTCAGTTTAGCTATTACTTCCTCCTAGAAATCTTTTCTAAATCCTATAGCTTAAATGCTTCTATGTGCACTACAGAACCTAAAAGGTTATTAGCATCTTGAAGGCAGCCCCATGTTTCAGTCACTGTTATACAACCCAAACCCTACATCAGTGCCTCATATACAGCAGGGTACTTAATAAATATTAGCTGAATACATTAATAAGTTATAAAGTTGAAAAACAACACATTCAATAAAAGGGATTACTTGTAGCCTACGTTTCCAAAGAAGTCTACTTGTAAATAATGAACATTTAAGACAACCATTAGTAATACATACATTTTTTCTCCTAATTTTTTAATGACTGTAATCCCAAGTTTTAGAGGGAGAGAAATACCCCCTACATCAACCTTATGGATATTGATAACCCAAAATTCAGATGTGCCTCCACTGCTAAGTAGAGTAAGAAAATTCAGCCTCTCGCAAGTGTCTTTCCCTTAGCTCTGTGAAAAAAGCCACAGAGACGTCAAGGCAATTGGTAATTTTTGACTACATTATACAAATATTTTGTTCTTCTGATGTAAGGCTTCTGAGAAATTCTATTTCGTTTTTAGCAGCAATATCATTAATACTAGCTATATACTGGCTGTGTGCAGTGGCTCATGCCTGTAATCCCAGCACTTTGGGAGGCTGAGGCTAGTGAATCACTTGAGCCCAGGAGTTCAAGACCAGCCTAGGTAACACAGCGAAACACCATCTGTACAAAAATATAAAAATTAGCCGGGCATAGTGGTACATGCCTATAGTCCCAGCTACTCAGGTAGTTGAGGCAGGAGGATCCCTTGATCCCAGGAGGTTGAGGCTGCAGTGAGCCATGATTGTGCCAGAAGACCCTGTCTCGAGGAGGGGAAAAAAAAAAAGAACAGCTATATACAATCAATGAAAATTTTGGCTGCGTGCAGTGGGTGGCTCACGTCTGTAATCCCAGCACTTTGGGAGGCTGAGGGAGGCGGAATACCTGAAGTCAGGAGTTTGAGACCAGCCTGGCCAACATAGTGAAACCCTCATGTTTCACTACTAAAATATTCTCTACTAAAAATAGAAAAATTAGCTGGGTGTGATGGCATACACCTGTAATCCCAGCTACTTGGGAGACTGAGGCACAAGAATCGCTTAAACCCAGGAGACAGAAATTGCGGTGAGCCTAGATTGGGCCACTGTATTCCAGCCTGGGTGATAGAATGAGAATCTGTCTCTAATCAATCAATCAATCAATCAAATCAAAATTTTAAATATTAGAACAACCATAAATTGTTCCCATATAGGCTACTGCTAATCCTCATTCCCCAGGCATCTTAGTTTTAGTACCAAAAGATTAGAACAGTTTTTTCAATGTTTATAATATCTTTTCAAACTGGTTCTTGTTGGTAAAAGTTATAATGAGCAAAATACTTAATGAACCAATCTATAAATTTCATCTAAAACACTCAGTCTCTAAGATTACAAGGCCTTCTACTTATGAACAAATACTACAGTAGTATTAAATATAAGTCACTAATATTTGTCAATAACGTACTAAATTAGACTCAGCTAAGTTGAATTAGTTAATGGCAAGATATCTTTCTAAAGGGAGAGACAATCATACTGTGACACCAGTTCCCTTCTTAGGTTTAACTGAACGTACCCCAGTTGTTTGGGTACTTTTTTCCTTGGCTTCTTCTCTTTTTCCCCTTCCTCTTTCCGCTTCCGCTTCTTCATCTCAATATCATCTTCTTTTATTTTGGGGACCTGCAAAATGGTAAAAGAATGATCATTTATGAAAGTATCAATGCTTTACTCTTTGACGTTAGCAATCCAGCATTAGCAGTGGTTTTTCTCAAATGTCAGTGTGCATTACAACCGCTTGTTATAAATGCAGATCCTTGGGGTTCAAGAGCACTCTCACCTCCGGTTTCGATTCAGTTATCTGGGGTAGGACCTCATAATTTGCATTTTAAACAAGCATTCTGGTGATTCCGGTATAAGTAAGTCTTTGGACCACACTTCAAGAAACATTTATCTAAGGACACTCTATCTTTCCCAAAGACAATGTATACAAATTCTATAGAGTTTGTTACAAATGACATCTCAGGAAAGGTAACAGCTATTAGTCATTTCTATAGGAAGTCTTAACCTATCCGAGAAATATAACCTTCTCCCAGTAACAGTAAATTATTAGCCCACATTTGTAAAGAGAAGTTTTTCAAAGAAAATATAATTCTATGATGTAAATACCAATTTTCCCGTATCTACATAATTTAATTTTAAAGCATGTAACTATATATCCATGACACAATGGTTTGTATTTTACTTTTCCTTACATTCACACTTGTGACACAAGTAACATTAAAAAAAATTCTAATAACTGAACATTCTCATTACTGTTGCAATGTTTGATAAACTCACTTTGGGTGGCTTGTGCTTTTGGTTGTCTGTAATATCATCTTCTTCAGTATCCGAAGCTTGGCGAAACTGTAGAGTGCCAGTGTTGATATAAAAGCCTCCATATTTTGTTGTTAGAGAAGCGGGAACTAATTCGTCATACTAGATTAAAAAAAAAAGTTTCAGCTATATCCTATTGTCTTTAACTCTATAAATGTCAAAGAAATTCATCCACCATGGCAGCATCTCCCTTAAATCCTAACTGCAACACAGACTGCAATGAGGATGTTTATAAAATAAATTTAGAAAAAATTACTATCTGGAATAAAAATTAGCTCTGATAATTTGGTATAAGAAAAAAACTTCTGAAATAATAAATTCTAAATATATCACCTGCTGAGAAAAATTTAAGGATCACTGCTACTATTCCTTTTTTTTTCCTTCCCACTGCTACTATTCTTAATGACAAATGGTTCTGATGAGAAATCAAGTTTAAAAAGATGACTAAGTGTCCAGATAAGGAGTAAATTTCATTTCCTACCATAAGGAGATTTTATAAAGAATAACAAAACTGGCTGGGCACGGTAGCTGGAGCCTATAATCCCAGCACTTTGGGAGGTGGAGGGAGGCGGATCACCTGGGGTCAGGAGTTCAAGACCAGCCTGGCCAACATGGTGAAACCCCGTCTCTACTAAAAATACCAAAAAGTAGCCGGGCGTACACCTGTAATCCCAGTGACTTAGAAGGCTGAGACAGGAGAATCCCTTGAACCTGGGAGGTGGAGGTTGCAGTGTGCCAAGATTGCACCATTGCACAACAAGAGCAAAACTCAGTCTAAAAAAACAAAAAACAACACAACATTTTATTTAACAGAAACTTTTTTGTTCCTGTCTTAGCCATATGCTTTTAAGTGGAGAAAATTTTAAAAACATTTAATTTAGGCCGGGCATGTTGGCTCACGCCTGCAATCCCAGAACTTTGGGAGGCCAAGGCGGGCGGATCATGAGGTCAGGAGTTCAAGACCAGCCTGGCCAACATAGTGAAATCCCATCTCTACTAAAAATACAAAAAGAAAATTAGCCGGTGGGGTGGGGGTGCCTGTAGTCCCAGCTACTTGGGAGGCTGAGACAGGAGAATCGCTTGAACCCGGGAGGTGGAGGTTGCAGTGAGCCGAGATCATACCACTGCACTCCAGACTGGGTGACACAGTGAAACTGTGTCTCAGAAATAAAAAGAGAAAGAAAGAAAAACAGCAAATACATTTTAGAAAAAGAATAGCACATATTTTAAAAGAAGAACAGCATAGAAAAACAACTGCCCTGTTCAGAAAGCACATACTTGAGGACCTAGAATGAGGAGGCACTTTGCTTGGAGAAAGGAACTCAATTTGTTTAAATCACACTTATGTCCCCAAAGGCTGCATCTTAAGGTTTACCATTACCTCACCTGATGAACAACTTAACCAATGAAGGTGTTCAAAGTAGGAAATAAAAAAGGAACTTATCTGATTGCAGAAAGATATCTGTTACCTGGGATCTCCAGACCTCTACTTTCGAGGTTCTTCACATTATCTAACTAGTCTTTAAGAAAGTCAGATTTTTAGGGAAACTTCTTTGCCATGGGCAAGGAATATACATACCCTATTAGTTACTGTAAGAATATTAAGGCTAACTACAAAAGCTGTAACTTTAACCTGTATCCTTTTCAATTATATGGAGAATGGAAAAAGGAAGAGGGTCCAGTTCAATTACACTGAATTAAAAAGAAATAAAATGATTGAAGAAAGGTAAAAGAAAAAAATGAACTACCTTCTTATTGCTCTACCTGATACACTACTAGAAAAATCTACTACAAAGAGCTACACTACTATAAAGATCTTGAAGAAAAGGGGCAGGACCATCTGCATATAAAGAAGTGATGTGAGGAGTGAAGGATTAAAAGTGAAAAGACTGTAATAATTCTGAAAACTAACTGTGACAAGATAAAAACACCTGTACTCTTTGCCTACATTGTTCTGTACCATGTTTTATAATTTTCAATACTTCTTCATATAAATTATTTCATTTGGTCCTCATGATACCCTCGTGAGGTAAAAAAGGCAAATATTACTCCCACTTTAAAAGTGAAAGCCGGGTAAGTACCTTACCAAAGCAATTCTATACACGTTTATGGCAAAGTCAGTGGCTGCCTCCAACCCATCTACTATATCAAGCAGCTTCACGTGGGAGTGAAACATGTTCATCCCCAAGTATCCAGGGCAATTCTGATGTGCTCAAAGTCTGTTTTCTTATGCAGTACTCTGCTGAGCTTTTCCTATCCGAACACTCTTCAGGGGAATACACTCTTTATGAATACTTAGTTTAGCCATTTCAGTAGAATGTATTAAGAGGTAATACACTGAACTTAAGAATTCAAAGTCCTGGATTTCGATTCCTTGCCTATGACTAGCTACTATGACCCAGGGAAAATCACTTAACATCAATTTTGGACGGTTATAAAACAGGGACAATATTACTTCACAAAGTTCTAGTGAAATTTAAAAGAGATTATCTAAATAAATAAAGTGTGATTCATGCCTCGTATCATTAATAATAAATAAAACATTTTCTTTCAGCTCTTTTACAATTTGGTAGCATAAATATGAGACTAAAAATAATCTTCAAAAGCATTTATTTTCAGGTATTTATTTTTAGTAATTAGTGCATGATTCAGAATATATCAAAAATATGCCAACGCAGAAAGCTTATTGGCAATACGATAAATAAAAAGAACAAGAATCATTTGGTTCGACCATAGTTGTTTTATGTCTGAATTATCTCATGAAAAAAAAAACAATATGTCAAGGGCAAAGATACTAGGTTATTTTGTAAGTCAAGCAACCTGCATTTCAGTTCAATTTCTTCTTCTAAAACAGGAACCTATCTTGTTCAGAAACTAGTTGTATGACTAAACAATTTGTATCTACAAAATTTATCCTAACTTATTAATTAACAGTAGCTTTCAACTTTTCTTTACCACAATCCAAGTGGAAAATACATTACCCATCAAAATCTAGCACACACATACACACACAATAAAAGCCGCATAGTCTACCAATGATGTACTAATTCTGATTCTATTTGAGTTCATTTTCTTTAAAAATACCAGTCATGTCCTTTAAGTTGATGTATAATCCAATTATGGGTTACAAAAGTCAGCATGAAAATATCCTAAATGCTACAAAAGGAGATATTGAAAATGCTATTTATAAAAGTTACATACTATATGATTTTCTCTATAAGACATTCTGGAAAAGGTAAAACTATGAAGACAGTTAAGACCAGTAGTTGCCAGTGATTAGGAGGGAAGGAGGAATAAATAGGCAGAGCACAGAAGATTTTGAGGGAAGTGATACTATACTTCTGTGTGATACTACCATCGTAGATACATGTCATTATTCATTTGTCCAAACCCACAAAATATACAACCCCAAGAATGAACCCTAATGTGAACTATGGACTTTGGTGACAATGATGTATCACAATTCGGGCTCATCAACTATAACAAATGTACTACTGTGGTACAGGATGCTGAGAGCGGGGAAGGTAGTGTGTGCATGGGGGCAAGGTGTTCATGGAAGCTCTGTACTTTCTGCTCAGTTTTGCTGTGACTCTAAAACTGCTCTAAGAAAATAAAGTTTATTAATTAAAAAAAGCTATTTAAGTGTGAGTACATGTGATGCCCATTTATATATGGCTAAGTTCCTTCTTGGGTTATTTAGAATTCAAAATGTACACATAATATTAACACTTCTACTGATGCTTTGCACTTGCTTCACGTTCTTCAGCTAGTTGACATTCATTACCTTATTTAAGGCTCAATAATTCTGTGAGGTAAGCAAGTCACAGCAGAGAAAACTGGGCAGTGCTGAAAGACTTGCTCCTGGCTACACAGCAAATTACAAACTGAATTAAGATTTTTTTTTTTTTTTTTTTTTTTTGAGACGGAGTCTCGCCCTGTCGCCCAGGTTAGCAGGTTAGAGTGTAGTGGCCGGATCTCAGCTCACTGCAAGCTCCGCCTCCCGGGTTTACGCCATTCTCCTGCCTCAGCCTCCCGAGTAGCTGGGACTACAGGCGCCCGCCACCTCGCCCGGCTAGTTTTTTGTATTTTTTAGTAGAGACGGGGTTTCACCGCGTTAGCCAGGATGGTCTCGATCTCCTGACCTCGTGATCCGCCCGTCTCAGCCTCCCAAAGTGCTGGGATTACAGGCGTGAGCCACCGCGCCCGGCCGAATTAAGATTATAATCTAGACTTCTTCACTGAGTTACAAATCAAGGTCAAGACTCTGGAAAAACATTCCATGCCCTGATTTATTGGTTGACAATCTTTTTTGTAATACGAAGCCCACTTTACTCCAAAGGGCGCTGGCAATATATTACTTCTACAGACCAGGCTGCCTAGTATGGTAAATAAGATCATGTCAGGACACCAGAAGCAACTTAGGAGTTTGACAGAGTATCCAATGTGCCTCAGGTTGGAGTCCTTACTGTCATTCTACTAACTTTATAAGTTCTGTCATCAACTTTATAAGCAAGCAGTGTAGCAACAGGAAAAAAGACATACTATATAATTTGTGGGGAGTGTAATAGTCACCTAGCATCACTTTCTGTATATCCTTAATTACTGCACATCGCAGAGGATATCATAATCCCAGGGATTAGATTACTCTAGTATACAAACAAGAATGGAAGAACATACACGTTCTCTACTGCAAAACATGACTTGCTGTCTTTCATTTGCTATGTGATCAAGGGGCTGCTACAGTCCTTAAATGCTCTCCTAAATTCCTCTTCCTTTTATAAGAGAAAGGGGATTCCAGGGGAAAAGCTGTAGGGCTCAATCAAAACAGACTGGTGATAAAGACTGGCATTCAATATACCATCCTGGTAATAAGGCATGGCAGCAATAAAGAATTAAATAGGTATTTGAGATGTCTGCCAGATTAATTTCAACCTAGTAGCACCAATATTTAAGACTGCATGGCTCTTATGTTGGAAGTCATTTTGAAACACACCTGCCCAAGTTTGGGAATATCAGTAAAAATCAAGATGCAAATATATGCCCTTTGACCAATAAATTCCACTGTTAGAAATTTACCCTACCCATATAAATGCACTCTCCAAATACCCTTCATACACATTTCCTTAAGTAGATAAAAGCATCCAGATGCTCAATTATTTGTATGTACATAAAACCAGAAACAATTTAGATGTACATCAAATAGGACTAGACAAATACACTATGTACTTTAGGTATATTTGCTAACAGCCATTAGGATTATATCCATGTACTAATATGTATCACTGAAATTCTGAAATTTCTGGACAACTACACAAGAAGATTTTTAGTATTTACCTCTCAGGAGTGGGGCCTTTGTGTACTTTACCTTCTACTTCATAATCACCTTGTACTTTATTGTTGTTTTACCATAAGCATGTTAATCTTATATTAACAAACAAAACAAAACAAAACAAAAAACACTAAAATCTCTGTAGGTCTCACCTCCAGAAATCCTAATTCCTTAAGTCTGAGTTAAGATAAGTGTACTAATATTCTCATCCTTGATTGAGAATTATTAGCTTAACATAATGTTTTTCAGCATTTGATTTTCCTTTTTCCTTTTTAAAAACTTATTTTTGTTCTCAGTTTGAGCAAGGGGTGATGATGGAGTCAACGCTATAATTAGACATCTGAAAATGAGCAACTATTAGAGAATCCCAAGAGGTTCTTTCAGTAACTGGAAAGGAGCAGAGCATATGAAAATAAAGACATTGTACAGAGTCAGCAACCATGAGATTCACTGACCAAATCTAGCCCACCAGCTTGCAAGCTAGAAATGGATTTTACATTTTAAAAATTATTGGAAAAAAAAAACAAAAGAAATTAATATTTCATGACACATGAAAATGATATGAAATTTAAATTTCCCAGACCATAAGTCAAGTTTCACTGTAATGCAGCCACACTATTCTTTAGGTATTATCTATGGCTGCTCTCATGCTACAATGGTAAACTTGTGTAATTGTAACGGAAACCATAGGGTTCACAAAGTCTAAAATACTTATGTAGCCTTTTACAAAAAAGGTTTCATAAAACTTGGTCTATTTTAACAGTGTAATAACAACTCACCACAGACAAACCCGAAATTACAAAATTCTCAATCTGCAGTATTCTTTAAAAAAAAAAAAGGTAAAAAAACCTTTAAGTAGTGAACATGGCTTTTAAAAGCACAAATAAAAACATTCACTGCACTATTTAAGTTACTTTACCCTTGACTTCTACTATCCCATACAAACAATGAATCAGCTGCTATATTAAAGATACATTACTCACAGCCTCTGAGTTATCAATAAATGGATCTGTCTCATCATAGCCAAAGCCTATATCAATTAAATCTTGTAGCCGATCCTTCCGGTGTTTACGGGGTTTCCCACCCTGCAAAGAACAGACATATTAGACTGATTCGGTACTCATGCTGTTTTCATCAAGTTTAAAAAGACCTGTTAGAAGAATTCAATTAATCTTGGTAGACAATCCCCCTCTCCAGGAGGTTTAAGACCTCCCACACCTTGAGTGCAAGTTGCACTTAGTGACTTGTTCCAACGAGAATGAAAAGGGGCAGGACAGAGGAACTTCACAGTAGAAACCCTGGCCAACACTCCCTCACCAGGTGGTCACAGTCAGCATCAACAGGGACACATCATACTGACCGCACACATCCACGATCTGTGACAAAAACTGCACTTCATCACCTCTGTGACCTTCTCAATAACCTATAACTCCAGTCTAACCCTGAGAAAACCATCAGACAAAACCAAATTCATGGACATTCTATGAAATGAGTTACCAGTGTTCTTCAAAGTTATCAAAATCATCAAAAACAAGGAAAATGTGAAAAACTGCCACAGTATAGATGAACCTAAGGGGAAATAATGACTAAGTGTAATATGGTAACCTGGCTGATTCAGGAACTGAAAAAAGACACTAGGGGAAAACTAGTAAAATCCAAATAAAATGTGGAGTTGAATGGTAGTGTGCCAACGTTGGCTCCTTAGCTGTAACAAATGTATAAATTGCAAGATGTCAACAACACTGCAAGATGTCAACACTGCAAGATGTCAACACTGCAAGATGTCAACACAGCAAGATGTCAACAACAGGGGAAAGTGGGTGAATGCTGTGTGGGAACTCTCTGTATTGTCTTTGCAACTTTCCTGTAAACCTAAAATTATGCTTAAAATTATTATTATTATTATTATTTTTAAAGACAGGGTCTTGATCTATTGCCCATGCTGCAGTGCAGTGGCATGATCATGGCTCACTGCATGTGTTTTTTGAGATAGGGTCTCACTCTGTCACCCAGGCTGGAGTGCAGTGGCATGATCATGGCTCACTGCAGCCTCAACCTCCTCGGTTCAAGTGAACCTCCTGCCTCAGCCTCCTGAGTAAGTGGGACTACAGGTGCATGCCATAAAGCCCTGCTAATTTTTAATTTTTTTTTGAAGTGCTGGGATTATAGGTGTGAGACACTAGGTCCAGCCTAAAAGTATTTGTTTTAATAATTAGAATTATACACACAGACATACAAGAAAATGAAAAATGAGTGCATGTAAAAACTGAAATGAGTATGTGAAATCTGAGTTAAGATCTATTATCTAGTTAACTGCATTACGCCAATGTCAATTTCCTAGTTTGGATAACTGTGGATATGTAAGATATTACTACTGGGAGAAGCTGGGTTCAAGGGGCACATGGGATTTCTCTGTAGTATATTTGCAACTTTTTGAGTCTATAATTCTTTTTTTTTTTTTTTTGATACAGGGTCTGGGCCAGACACAGTGCCTCATGCCTGTAATCCCAGCACTTTGGGAGGTCAAGGCAGGGGGATCACTTGAGGCCAGGACTTTGAGACCAGCCTGGCCAAAATGGCTGAACCCCATCTATACTAAATATACAAAAATTAGTCAGGTGTGGTGGCATGCCCCTGTAATCACAGCTACTTGGGTGGTTGAGGCTCAAGAATCGCTTGAACTGGGGAGGCGGACGTTGCAGTGAACTGAGATGGCACCACTGCACTTCACCCTGGACAACAAAGCGAGATTCTGTCTCCAAAAGAAAAAAAATGACACAGGGTCTGGCTCTGTAGCCCAGACTACAGTGCCATGGTATGGTTATAGCTCACCTTGATCCCCTGGGCTCAAGCGATCCTCCTGCCTCATACTCCCAAGTAGCCAGGACTGCAGTCACAAGCTATGGTACCCATCTTAAATTTTCTAAGCATCTTCTAAGACTTCCCTGTCCCATGATTTTTTTGGTAGGGGAGCAGGGAAGAGGATGCTTGGAAAGTGAAGAGAAGGCCAGGTGCAGTGGCTCACACCTGTGATTTCAGCACTTTGGGAAGCCAAGGCAGGAGGATTCCAAGAGCCCAGGAGTTTGAGACTAGCCTAGGCAACATAATGAGACCTGTTTCTACAGAAAAAAATTTTTTTTAATTAGCCAGGCATGGTGGCATGTGCCTGTGGTCCCTGCTACTTGAGAGGCTGAGGCAGGAGGAACCCAGAAGTTGAGGCTACAGTGAGCCAAGTTCATGCCACTGCACTCCATCCTGGGTGACAGAGCGAGACCCTATCTCAAAAAACAAAAGCAAAAACAAAATCAAGAAAACAATGAGTGCAAAGGATTCTGCCAACCAACATGCCACCACTAAGCCACAGTGAGCCTCATAGAGAGCATGAGATGCAAGATGTAAATCTCTAGTCACCTCATTTGGTTTCAGCTCTCAAACCGCACACCTCTCAATGAAAAGTGTGATTCTAATGGTTAAAGATGAGTAAGTTGTATGTAACATGGCCCTTAAATAAAAGCAAATTGCTTCGCCTTGTTTCAACGCAAAGAAACAGTGATCTGTTCCAGTGCTTGAGGGAAAAAAGTTATGCCAGACTTATGAAAGACATCTCCAACATGGTGTCATCACTTTACAAGTAACTTGCAAAGGCAATTCTGACTAGCTACTATTACATAGTGATGCTAAAAAAAACCTAACTCCCATATAAGCTGTGACTCCACTGTACGCTTTTCGGCGGACAAAACAACGCGATTACTACACCATCATCACCAAGAAAGACATTGTGGTGTGAAATATAAGTAATGGCTCCCATATTTTTAGATTTTACAAGTTAGGTAAAAGTTTCAAGTACAATTCTAGGAACCAACATAGGGTGGCAACATCTTGCTAAATAAGGCCACTGAGGGTATAATCCCAGAACAATGACAATCCTCAAGAAATACCAGCTGGCAACCTTAAACAACATGCATACATATATATGTGTGTGTGTGTGTGTGTGTGTATATACACACACAGGTGTAATATATACATATACACATATATACATACAACATACCCGTGTGCTCAGATGCAAAATACATATTAGATTGCCCTTATTTTTCCCATTTGGGCAGGTCTGCAGACTGAGACCTTTACATTATGTTATAGAATTATGGTGAGAATCAGCATTCAGGAAAGGGAAAGAGAGAGGTTGGTAGGAGACAGTCTATTGAGAAAAAGTTACACACAAGCAGTTAAGGACATGAGGGATGATTTCGCCCTAAAATGAGAGAGAGAGGAAGAGATCTAAGAAATATATAAAAATCCACAGACAAAACTAATGAAGAGGCCTAGTCCTGCCACATACGAAATATTTTTAACGTTATGGGAGTTAAAATAGATGAGGCAGGAATATAAGAATAAAAAGATGGCCAGGTGCGGTGGCTCACGCCTGTAATCCCAGCACTTTGGGAGGCCCAGGCAGGTGGATCACAAGGTCAGGAGATCGAGACCATCCTGGCTAACACAGTGAAACCCTGTCTCTACTAAAAATACAAAAAATTAGCCGGGTGTGGTGGCGGGTGTCTGTAGTCCCAGTTACTTGGGAGGCTGAGGCAGGAGAATGGCCTGAACCCAGGAGGCAGAGCTTGCAGTGAGCCGAGATCGCGTCACTGCACTCCAGCCTGGGCGACAGAACGAGACTCCATCTCAAAAAAAAAAAAAAAAAAAAAGAATAAAAAGATTAATGAACAGCATTTTTCAGAAACCTACCCTAGCATATAACAATTAAAGATGAAAAAGGCAGCATTACAACTCAATGGAAAATGATCAATAAATGAGATTACAGTAAGTTATCGATTTCTTCTATCAAATTATAAATCTTTAAATTCTGAAAAGATGGAGAATAGAACTGCTCAAACACTGCTGATAAAGAGTGTACCAATAAAACCCTTTTCGAAAGCAATCTGAAAGCATCTGCCAAGAGACTTTGCAATACTCTTACATTTTCTTCTTCTGCTTTTTCTATGATTTCCAAATTTCCTATGAAGTATTACTGTTATAATAGAAATACGCTAAAATAATTTTAAAAACTCTTCATCTTATTTCACCCAGTGATTCTATATAGCTTATTTCAAACCATTACTTAGAGTTAAAAATATCTGTTAAGAACTTACGCCGGCCGGGCGCGGTGGCTCAAGCCTGTAATCCCAGCACTTTGGGAGGCCAAGACGGGTGGATCACGAGGTCAGGAGATCAAGACCATCCTGGCGAACACGGTGAAACCCTGTCTCTACTAAAAAATACAAAAAACTAGCCGGGCGAGATGGCGGGCGCCTGTAGTCCCAGCTACTCGGGAGGCTGAGGCCGGAGAATGGCGTGAACCCGGGAGGCGGAGCTTGCAGTGAGCTGAGATCCGGCCACTGCACTCCAGCCTGGGCGACAGAGCGAGACTCCGTCTCAAAAAAAAAAAAAAAAAAAGAACTTACGCCATAGAAAGCAATATGTTAAAATACCAGAAAGAATTTAAGTATGAAATGTCCTTGTCTTCTGGTAACTTAAAACAAGATAATCTATTAAACAAACTTACTGAGCACTTATACCATGTGCCAGCCTTCATGGATTTTATAGTTATACACAAGCAGTTAAGTACAGAGAGGGGAAGAGAAAGATTAAACAAACAACTACAGTAGTTATAAATGGTAGAAAGGAAAAAGGTTGAAAGGAGATCTTTTCAACAGAGGACCTAATCAAGGCTTCTTCCTAAGATAATCATACCCAGACAAGGACAAGTGGAGTTAAGCACTTGCGGAAGCCACTGAAGGCATCGGCACAAGGAAGCAACTGACAAGACCAGTGTTTAATAAAATCACTCTGACTACTGGTATGGGGAACTAACACAATTGGGGAATAAAACAGCTAGAAAGAAAAAAAATGCTCAGATTTGCAAGAAATTCACAAGTTACTGGGGGCATAAAATATATATTTAAATACCAAGCTACCATTCACTGAATGCTAACCTTGCATCAGATCCTATACTAAGTACAACTATCTATTACTTTACATTTGACAAATGAGAAAAACGAAGGCTCGGAAAGGACAAGTAACTTATCTAAGGTCACACAGAAAGTAGGCAAGCCAATCTTCAAACTCATGACTGCCTAACTCCAACAGGCCATTCTTTTAAAAATTCTATATGAGAAGTTATAGAACCTATAGGGTCATTTTTTAAGTTGAAAACACCTTAAACTCTAATAAAGCAAAACTGAAATTAGTGTTCCCACTGTCATCTGTCTCCAAATTAGCTTCTTCCACTTGACATTCCTATTTTGTTCATCCTATTTTTTCTGCCTTAAAACCATCATTGGCTAAAATTAGGAGTGATGACATCAAATGCTAACATGGACATGGAGCAATTGGTTCTCTCATACATCACTAGCAAGAATGCAAAATATGTGGCTACTTTGGAAAATGCTTTGGTAGTTTCTTTTTTTTCTTTTAATGCCCTCTCTCAGCGAATCAGGTAGTTTCTTATTAAGCATACAGTTACCATTGGACCTAACAACCCCACTCTTACATGCGCCCAAGAGAAATGAAAATGTGTATTCACACACAGAGACTTGTACTCTCATGTTTACAGCAGCTTGATTCATGGCAGCCAAAAACTGGAAACAACCCGACGGTCATCATCTGATGGATGGATAAACAACTGTGGTACATAATCCACAGTAGGAATACAGTGGATTACTGCTCGGCAATAAAAAGGGGCACAGGCAAAACATGGAGGAATTTCAAAAGTACTATGCTAAGTGAAAGTGCCCAGATGCAGAAGACATGAGATTCCATTTACAGGAAACCCTAGAAAAGGCAAACAAACAAACACCAAAAAAGTCTAGAGTCACAGGAACCAGATCAGAGGATGCCAGGGGCTAAGTCTGGAGGGACAGATCTGTTTATAAAGGGAATTTTCTGGGGTGACGCAATTGTTCTGTATCATTATTGTAGTAATGGTTACAGGATTGTATGCATCTGTTAAAATCCATCAAACTGTACACTTAAAATGGAGGAATTAAATTTATTTAAATTATACCTCAATAATGCTATTTCAAAACTCTCATAATTTCTGCTTCCAAGTATCTCTCCCCACAAATCTTTGTTGCCATGATTAACCACATCTACAGTTTCCTTTCCATTCTGTCAATGCTAGAATGCTGGCCTTTGTTTTTCACTTAAACATAATGAATGTCTTAATTAGCCTCTCTTCCCTCAAATTGTTTTTTTTTTTTTTGAGACGGAGTCTCGCTCTGTCCCCCAGGCTGGAGTGCAGTGGCCGGATCTCAGCTCACTGCGAGCTCCGCCTCCCGGGTTTATGCCATTCTCCTGCCTCAGCCTCCCAAGTAGCTGGGACTACAGGCGCCCACCACCTCACCCAGCTAGTTTTTTGTATTTTTTAGTAGAGACGGTGTTTCACCGTGTTCGCCAGGATGGTCTCGATCTCCTGACCTCATGATCCGCCCGTCTCGGCCTCCCAAAGTGCTGGGATTACAGGCTTGAGCCACCGCGCCCGGCCCTCAAATTGTTTTTGAGACGGACTCTTACTCTGTTGCCGCCCCGGCTGGAGTGCAGGGCATGATCTCAGCTCACTGCAACCTCTGCCTCCCAGGTTCAAGTGATTCTCCTGCCTCAGCCTCCCGAGTAGCTGGAACTGCAGGTGCACATTACCACACCCGGCTAATTTTTGTATTTTTAGTAGAGGCAGGGTTTCACCATGTTGGCCAGGCTGGTCTTGAACCCCTGACCTCAGGTGATCCGTCTGCCCTGGCCTCCTAAAGTGCTGGGATTACAGACGTGAGCCACCGCGCCTGGCCTCTTCCCTCAAATTTATCCTGCATAATTACCACCTAATTAATATTTTGAAAACACCCTATCATTTCCCCTGCTCAAAATGCTTCAGAAGCATTCCACCTATAAGAATTGAAAACCCTTAACATGGCACCAGTTAAATGCCTTCTACATGTTGACTCAAACCAGCTTTCCAACTTTTTACTTACAATTTTCCAACATGAACACTTCATCCATTCAAACTGTCTACCAACTCTCCCCCAAACACACCTTCTTACCATTCCTTGTGCTTTATCCCCATCTGGCATAGTCTCCTGCTATTCTCTTAATCCTCCCAGCTTTCACGTATCAGCCTACATTTTCAATCTTTTCTCCAAGATGCTTTCTAATTAAAATCACAATGACAATGATCTTTTTCTGCTCTCCTATCATATTTTTTGTCTAGGCATAAACAGCTGCCTATAAGATTTACCTGGGAAAGCTAAACAAACAGGTTCTGTTGTAATGGGCACAATCAGATATATGCAGACGTGTAAACAACTTATGGGTAATTAGAGATTTAGGAACATCTATGTCTAGCCAAAGTGACTAGTTTGTTGCCACCAGAAACCATAATAGTTCTCAGTCCATAATCTAATCTAAGCAGCAAAGTGATTAGTATTGTTAAATAAGTATATATCTTATCAAGGGGAGCAAATAAAAGACTTAAAGCTTTATTTGATCATAATAGTATTAATCTAACCAAAATGCTTCCCCTCAAAATGATCTTACAAGTATAAGATCTTCACCAAGCATATCAATTATAAAAGTATAAATTATACAAACTACCACATATCTATTCAATGTTAATAGCCATTGAAGAATAATGTGGTAGGCTGGGTGAGATGGCTCATGCCTGTAATCCCAGCACTTTGGGAGGCTGAAGCAGGTTGACTGCTTGAGCCCAGGAGTTCAACACCAGCCTGGGCAACATGGTGAAACCCTGTCTCTACCAAAAAAAAAAAAAAAAAGCTGGGCATGGTGGTGCATGCCTGTAGTCCCAGCTACTTGGAAGGCTGAGGTGGGAGGATCACTTGAGCCCAGAAGGTCAAGGCTGCAGGGAGCTGTAACCACACCACTGTACTCCAGTCTGAGCGATGAAGACCTTGTCCCCAAAATAAATAAGCAAATACATTTTTAAAAATTGTGATAGAGAGTATTTATTAATATACAGGGTAGCAAGAACAGTTTCCTAAATGTTATGTACAGCTCAGGCTATTCACGAAAAGGTGCTATTAGTGTTCACTAAGCATCTGAAAAGGTCTCAACTTAAATGGTAATTATGGAGACAACATCTAAATAACAAGATATTGTTTCTTCCACTATCATACGAACAGGATGATCTCATCTATGAAAAACAAAACATAGCAATATATATCTATAGATATGTATAAAATGCTCAAAGAATACACAACAAACAGATAACCATGGTCATTACGATGGAGAAGGGATAGAACTGGAAACAGTGGTACAGGAAGACTTTGATGTAATATGTATTATTTGAATTTGTTTTTAATAAATGGAACATATTCATGTATTGCTCAGGTGATCTAACTTTTTTTTTTTAAGAGACGGGGTTTTGCTATGTTGCCCAGGCTGGTCTTGAACTCCTAGGCTCAAGACATCTTCTCTGCCTCAGCCTCCCAAGTAGCTGGGATCACAGGTGTGAGCCACCACAGCTGGCTCTAAAAATTTTTTTATAGTGCAAGAAAGTACGTATGTAATTGCACATGCATTTTTAAAATTCCTGAAAGGATATACTTTAAACCATCAAACTATTCACAGTGGTTCTGCCTGGCGGTGGACTTACAGGTGATTTGCTGATTTTTATTTTGATCTTTTCATTTATCTGTATTTATATATCCTCTTTCAGTGAACAAAAAAAAAAAAAAAAAAAAAATCTTTGAAATATGTGACTGCCCACATACACATAGCTCTCTGGGGCAAGAAACTCACAGTGTCTCTAAGGAGTGACCTGGTTAGCTGGGAGTAAGGAGTAGGAAGGAGATTTTCTTTTTATCACATGACCTTTTGTATCTCCTGAGTTTTATTAAGGACATGTACTACCCACTCAATAAATGTTATTTTATTAGGTTTGGCCCACCAAATGTTCACTACCAGAGTTTGGAACTCCTCCTCATTTGGCTCTACTTCCCAGTTCCACTGTGGGGAAAGAGTTTTGGATAACTTGTATTTGACACACCCATACCTGAGTACCTCTTTCTTGACTCACTTTCCAACAACCAGGGTTCCACAAGCATTGCTCCACTTGTAAACAGATTTCTGCCAACTATAAGGGACAATCCAGTTCCCTCCTTTATCACAGAGGCCGTTAGAGTAGTTTTCTAGGTACAGTCTGCTTTTCCTCATTTGCGGTCTTCCTGGAAAACTTCTAACCCTGACCGGCCTCCTGCCTTACCACCCCATTTCTATTCTCCACCCTCCAGTTCCCTAATCATGCTAAAATTCAATAATGCGTAAATTGTATAAGCTGGAACCAAACTTTTGACAGCTGCCAGAAAGGTACATATAAATTAATTCACAAACATTAAAATTTAACCTAAAGAAATTCAAGTTACATTGGCAAAGAATTATAGTGTCTTCCCTACTAGAAAGACCTCTGTTGAATTACTCTCTTTTTCAGTATCCTTACTGCAGCAGAATCAAAATCTTACTTGATAAATTCTCTTAACCTCTGCAGTTGATATTACATAGTTTATAAATTAAGTAGATCTTTAAAAATCAAAACTTATTTTCCAAACAACAACAACAACAAAAAACCCTTGAATTTTGCTACACCTAAAGTGAAGAACCTCCTTCTTATCTACTCTTCTAGGCACTAGCCCGCTGTGACTCAGAAGAATATTCCTCAGTGAGTCATTAGTACTTGCTTAACCTGACAATCGGTGTTTTAGGCCAATGCAGCCTCATTACACCGTAACACTAAACTGGAAAACAAACAAACAAGATGTTCTTAGTACTGGACCCCCTGACCCCGAATTGCCTCCAGCTAATAGTAAACCAAACTAAAAACCAACATTCATTGATCACCTCTAGTAGACAGAGCAAGAATGACCCTGATTGCTAAAAAACACTCCAGTCCTACAAGTGAGAAGAAAACATCCTGTTGACACAAGACTCCCTATTTGTCCCAGCCCTGCCACAACCTTATCTCTTTACATCTATGCCCATTTCTTCAACCTACCAATAGAAAGGAGCTGAGTTTCAAGGCAGTGGAAATATAGCCAAGAGCTGACTACACAGCACAAAAATACTATACACAATTTCTATAATCACCACATATGGATACCAGTCCTTCCTCCTAAATATCCTAAAACTGTGGATTCTCAATTGTTCCTAAGGGATTAAAGAAGGCTGAAGAGAATTTATTCAATTCAAAGAGGCCAAGGAATTAAAAGGGCATGTCACAGCAAGTGATTAGAATTGGTAACTTCAATAAAGAAACTATTATTTGAGCTAGGAATTCCTCCTTGACCTTTATTTAAGGCTCTCTCCCCTACCCCAGTTTGCTTTAAAACATTATTTTATGTCTTTATTGTACATGTAATATCATACTATTATTGGTCTACGAAACCCTAAATCCACTGGTATTTGTGTTTTGCAAGTAGGATTTACTTTGTGGTGGTGTCAACAAGTTTTCCCAAAGCTCTATATTGAGGTGATCCTTAGGGACCAGACCTAACATAAGGCCAAAACAAACAGGAAAACTAGCCTATGAAGTTCCCAAGGAAGCTCTAACCCCTCAGCAAGTATGGATGATCAACCAATAATATGAGTAATTGACTTCTTACAACTCCCAGAAACAGTACACAAATGCTTTCAAAACAACTACTTGGTATCAGTTTGACATTTGAAGACAGTTTAATCCATAATTATTTTAAGATAAAATTATATTTCTTTCCACTCAGCCAAGTAGTATTTACTGTGAAGAAGTTACTCATCAGAAATTAGTTATTCCAAGATACTGCCATTCTTTAAAACATTATCTGGAAAAAATCACTTTTACAACTCATACAAAAGCAAATCAAGACTTTTCATTTAAATATATATATTTCTTTTTTGTTTGTTTTTGTTTTTTGTTTTTTTTGTTGGGAGATGGAGTCTCGCTCTTGTCACCCAGGCTGGAGTACAATGGCGCGATCTCGGCTCACTGCAACCTCTGCCTCCTGGGTTCAAGGGATTCTCCTGCCTCAGTCTCCTGAATGTCTGGAATTATTGGTGCCCACCACCATGCCCGGCTAATTTTTGTATTTTTAGTAGAGATGGAAAGGTTTCACCATGTTGGCCTGGCTGGCTGCACTCCTGACCTCAGGTGATCTGCCCACCTCGGCCTCTCAAAGTGCTGGGATTACAGGCATGGGCTACTTCACCTGGCCGATTTTATTATTCTTATTCTTATTAGAGACAGGGTCTCAAGAAAATCAAGAGTATTTAGAAGAATAATTTGTCTTTGAGTAAAAACAGTGTTATTCCCTTTGGTCAACTGTTTCCTTTATAAGACTGCTCAGAATAACTTTTCTATTATCAAATCTACCCTTACCCTTCCTTTTAAAACAAATATGAAACTACTAGGGCTCTGAGAGTCCAAAACCACATAGAACTAAGCGTGAAAGATGGTATTCAATGTCTATATAGCACAGTAAGCAGATTTTAAAGTTATAATGTGATTTCATGAATATTAATAAATGTCTGGCAGAATATATGCCTTCCTATTCAGAGTCATTCAGACTCAAATAGTCTTAACTGAGCCCCTGCTAGGCACAAGGTATTGTGCTAGGTGCTTTCATTTAGATTACTGAATTTATATCCAATTCTAAGACAGCATGATCTTTCAGAATGGCTGGGGTAATGGGGTGAGAAAAAAATCACTAAGAGAAATCTTTCAACAATTATAGGTTATCCTATGTCCTAGAAGGCCAAGAGAACAAGTCTATACCCATCAAATCGAAGCATCTTACTCCAGAGTATAGAGTAGAGAGTACAAGTGGCCTCATAAAAGGTATATATTACCTAGAGACCATCTAAAAACTGAATTGAAAACCAAGATGTTTCGCCTAAACATTCTGGAGCCTTAACTGGGAATAAAGAGAGGTATGGGAGCCTCTTTTACCTGTATCCTGCCTCCTTTCTAACCATCAAGACGAATCTGGAGCCTACACAGTTGTAGAAATGTCAAAACTTGGACTTAGCTATTTAAAAAGATTTACATACAACAACCAATTTAGTATAATCTAGGTAAAACTAAGTACTTAACAGTCATATTGATCTTTTCCCAAAAAACCATTTAGTAATTGATGCTGAATATGAACTGTCACATTACCTGAACATAAGAACAACATAACAGGAAACAGAACATGGCCATAAAAATAGGACACAATGGAGGGGGGAACCCCATAAATTCAATGCAGGGTGCTCTTTTTACAATTTTATACTCCCTATAATCTTTTTTTTTTTTTTTTGAGACGGAGTTTCGCTCTCCTTGCCCAGGCTGGAGTGCAGTGGCGTGATCTCAGCTCACCACAACCTCCGCCTCCCGGGTTCAAGCAATTCTCCTGCCTCAGCCTCCCAAGTAGCTGGGATTACAGGCATGTGCCACCACGCCTGGCTAATTTTGTATTTTCAGTAGAGACAGCGTTTCTCCATGTTGGTCAGGCTGGTCTCGAACTCCTGACCTCAGGTGATCCGCCCGCCTCGCCTTCCAAAGTGCTGGGATTACAGGCGTGAGCCACCCCGCCTGGCCTATACTCCCTATAATTTCTGATATCACTGATTTTCAACTGCTGCAACACCTGCCCCAAACACCAATCAAGATTATTGTAGTTGAAGAGAGATTTTGTGATAGCCTAGAGTTCTAGGCCTATAGCACCTAGCAGGACACTCTATCTTCTCTCAGGTCACTTTTGGCCTGATGATTTTCTTAAAAGGTTCCAAATAATTACCATATATATATATATTTATATATATTTAGGCTGGGTACAGTGGCTCACACCTGCAAACCCAGCACTTTGGGAGGCTGAGGCAGGTGGATCGCTTGAGCTCAGGAGTTTAATACCAGCCTAGGCAACACAACAAGACCTTGTCTCTACCAAACAAATAAATAAATACACACACACACACACACACACACACACACACACACACTCTCTTAATACTCATAGATATAACACTTGGGCATGCTTTTTGCTTAATGTACACAAAATCTCTAATTAGAATGGAAATAAGAAAGTAAGTCACCAAAATAAAAATCCAGAGAAGAAATACAGCCCATTAATTTAGATTATAACAAGAGTAATATTTTATCACTGTAAATAAAATAACAAGGCTTGAATATATCTAAGTCAACTGAAACTCAGTTTCACGCATCAAGTAACTTCTTCAGAATGTTGGTCTTTCTTTTTTTTTTTTTTTT
Source organism: Theropithecus gelada (assembly GCF_003255815.1). Lineage (NCBI taxonomy): Eukaryota > Metazoa > Chordata > Mammalia > Primates > Cercopithecidae > Theropithecus > Theropithecus gelada. The sequence goes on along the minus strand of NC_037670.1, from coordinate 163,759,656 downwards.
TTTGAGGCGGAGTCTCGCTCTGTCGCCCGGGCTGGAGTGCAGTGGCCGGATCTCAGCTCACTGCAAGCTCCGCCTCCCGGGTTCACGCCATTCTCCTGCCTCAGCCTCCCGAGTAGCTGAGACTACAGGCGCCCGCCACCTCGCCCGGCTAGTTTTTTGTATTTTTAAAGTAGAGACGGGGTTTCACCGTGTTAGCCAGGATGGTCTCGATCTCCTGAACTCGTGATCCGCCCGTCTCGGCCTCCCAAAGTGCTGGGATTACAGGCTTGAGCCACCGCGCCCGGCGAATGTTGGTCTTTCTATGCCAGATACTATCCTAGGGTTAACTAAGAAGACTTAATGCTAACTTTAAGGCAGTGCATCATACACTGAATCACTTTACTTATAGGATTATAAAGAGGAATTTTTCCATTTGCAAAGGGCAATTCTAATCCTTGATTTTGTAACCCACGGCAAAACAGACACTCTAGGCTGGGTGCAGTGGCTCACAACTGTAATCCCAACACTTTGGGTGGACAAGGTGGTGGATCACCTAAGGTGAGGAGTTTGAGACCAGCCTGACCAACATGGTGAAACCCTGTCTCTACTAAATACAAAAAATTAACTGGGCGTGGTGGTGCGTGCCTGTAATCCCAGCTACTTGGGAGGCTGAGGCAGGAGAACCGCTTGAACCTTGGAGGTGGAGGTTGCAGTGAGCCAATACTGTGCCACTGTACTCCAGCCTGGCCAACAAGAGTGAAACTCTGTCTCAAAAAAAAAAAAAAAAAAAAAAACCCAAAAAAGAGACACACTCTGATATAGTGCTGGAGGGAGTAGAACTGGTGATTTAGTAATATATACTAAATATATATATGTATAATATATATTTTAAATATATATTTATTTTAAATATATATATTATATATAATATACATATACATTTAGCAATATATACTAAAATTATAAATGCATAAATCCTCCAACCTGAATCGTCTACTTCTAGGAATCTGTCCTAGAGATAAATTTGAAATTGTGTAAAATGCCATTTTACAGACTAATTTACTGCAGCACTATTAATAAGGGCAAAGTTTTGAAAACAACCTAAATCATTTGGGGACTGGTTACAGTGTGAGAGTTCCATGCAGTGAAACGGCAATGGAGAGAAAGCACTTTGTCCTGATATGACCTCCCACCCAAACATACTAAGATGCAGTAAATAAAAAGCAAAGAGCTTAAGTGTGTACAGTATTCTATAATATGTATCAAAAGGGGGTGGGAAAGGAATAGATGTATATGTACAGAGATATATCTCTAGTACCACAGGAATGTTACTTGCCTAGGAAGTGGGATTCAATGGGTGGGCAATACAATAAAAGGAAGATTTTTAATTTTTGAATTTTCAGCCACATAAGTGTACTAGTTGGTTAAAACATTAAGTGTAACCAATGTATAACTTGTATAAAAAACACAGTATTTTAGGATTTATATATGCTAGGATTTTAGGATTTATATATTCTATAGGATTTTACAATTTATAGATCATGATACAATATAGTCTCAAAGTATTACATTGTAATTAAATACCACAAATTAGTGTAACAACTTTTGCTATTCCTTCTATTTAAATACCCATCAGTCCATCCTTAAATTTGTTATTATATAGTCACAGAATAGAGAACCAGAGGGTCTCTGAAACACCTGAACCTCTCAATTTATAGGTAAGAAAACTGTGTCCTTGGCCAGGCCCAGTGGCTCACACCTGTAATCCCAGCTCTTTGGGAGGCCAAGGCGGACAGATCATTTGAGGTCAGGAATTCGAGATCAGCCTGGCCAACATGGTGAAACCATCTTTACTAAAAATACAAAAATTAGCCAGGCATGGTGGTGCATGCCTGTAATCCCAGCTACTCAGGTGGCTGAGGCAGGAGAATTGCTTGAACCCGGGAGGTGGAGGTTACAGTAAGCTCACACCACTGCACTCCAGCCTGGGTGACAGAGACTCTGTCTTAAAAAAAAAAAAAGAGAGAGAGAGAAAAAAAAAACTGTAGCCCAGAGCTAAAAACCTCACCAAAAGGACACAATTAGAAGATGGCAAAGTATGGCCTAGGACTTGATTTCAATTCCAATCTATTCTCATCTATTTCTTCTACCCTTAAATGGTTTCTTAATTACAAGGAGCCAGCATGATTGGGTCAAGATCCCAGTGGTATCTTGAGGGTAGTATGAATGACTAGGCCAGTGTGAGCTGATATCCTTCCTCTCGTGGGATAATTTTCAATGCTCACAGAGGAATCAGAGGGGTAAAGTGTTGCTTCTCAACTGGGTTATGTTTTAGCAAAGTGCCAAGAGTACTTAAAGCCATAGTGTAAATGTGGGGTGAGGAGTGGGGCTTTCTACAAAGTCAGTAATACTAGAAAATTTGAGAAAAATGTTAAGCAAGTTAATCAGGTAATTAAATATTATTTTTGTATTCAAACAAACACCAATATATTGTGGCACTGAATATAAAATGTACATGAATATTTAGCATAAACCGGACACTTTCAAAGAGGTATCATGCTGGTTCTGAGTCTGATGCTACAGGCTTAGAAGTACACATATTCACTGTCAAACTCTTAAGAGGCAGAAAGGTTTGAGTACTACTATATCAAGGGAATTAAAATAGCATTCTCGATGGTGGCAGAAAGCGAATAGAGTTAGAGCTACACAGACCTGGACCTGTAGCTTACTCTTGCCACTGTGTGACCTTATATCAGTTACTTAATCTTGAACTCAGAGCCTCAGTTTCCTCATCTGTAAAATATGGTCAATATTACTTAGCTTGTGGTTTTGTTACAAAGATTGGAGATAATATATGAAAAGCAAACTGCCTGGACTCTAGAAAGACTATAATAAATGATGGCTACTTGGCAGGATGGATCACTTGAGGTCAGGAGTTCACGACCAGCCTGGCCAACATGGTGAAATCCCATCTCTACCAAAAATACAAAAAATTAGCTGGGTGTGGTGTTGCCCCTGTAGTCACAGCTACTTGGGAGGCCAAGGCATGAGAATCGCTTGAACCTGGAAGGCAGAGGTTGCAGTGAGCCAACACTGCACCACTGCACTCCAGCCTGGGTGCCAGAGCAAGACCCTGTTTCCAAAATAAATAAATAAACATAAAAATGAATGATGACTACTTTATCACAAGCCTATTGGAATCTTTATTTGACTATCTAACCATTCACTTGGTTTCAATTTGTGAGAACAAGGTAAGGCAGGCAATGAATATTTATAGGCCCTCCCGACCAGTCACAGAAAGGAAACAGGTCAATAGGACTAAAAAAAGTGATCAGTTTATTATACTCACATATTTCATTTCAAATTTCTTAGCCAACATTTCCACCTCTTGCCTCTCCTGATGTTCATCATTAAATGGGTCTTCTGTGTGAATGAGCTTCTTCTGATTCAAGGTGAATGGGAAAAGAAACAGAAGTATCCATTAGTATTACAAATAGTATTATTGTTTATTTATTTATCATTATATAACAAACACTTCAATTCTATTTCAATAAATGTGATCCGAAAGGAAATAAACTAGTGAGAATATATAACATATGTTATACAATTATATTATTCAGAAACTATATTTTAAATTTAATCAATAAGAGACTTTTCCTAATACTAACAAGTAAGTCAGAAGTATTAAAACTAAAAAAAGTTGGTTCATAGTAAAAAATATTTACAGTTGTAATGGACTCATATACACTTCATAGTGTTTTGATGAGTAAGAACTCAACAATCCAAATTGTCTTCACCTGCAAAATGATCATATGGTCACCTTATCCAAAATAACAAGGAAAAAAAATCCCCAGGAACACTAGCTAAACATGAAAATCTCACTTATGACTCTAGAGTGATATCTTCACTAGCAAAGATTAACTGCTTTGATCAGGAAATGCTTCTAAAAGGAGCTCTAGATTATTAATTAAAATCAACACTTAATCATCTGCCTGTGAGTTAACACTGAGTGTGTATAGCAGCTAAGGTTTTCTGTTGAGGTCCAGTATCAACAACCATTATATCACCAATATCCTGTCAATGGATATCCATTCAGGGAATACACACTACTTTTAAACAAAGCTAGAAAAGAGAAATAGCTGCAAAAAGGTTACATTACCATGCCTTTCTTCTAGTAGGGGAGAGTGAAAGTTTATTATAATACATGGTTTAAAACACACAAACACAGAGCTAGAAGCCCACATTAACCATCTATTTAACAAAACAAACAAAAATAGCCATCACATCCTTAAGTCTTCTACTTTAGTATACAAACATATATATGGTTTTCAATGCACAAAAAAACCAAAACAAGGATAAAAATACTACTTTTATCCAATTTCAGACAACTGACTGAGGTAATTAAAAATTAAGGTATACTACAACTGAAATACTGACACAGATTCAACGGACTCTGAAGGGCAAGAAAAAATGCAGAAGGAAGGAAGATTTGCACTCTTAGAAACTGAGATACTTCATCCTGGATATAAAAGTTGATAAGTGATCGGTCTAAAAAACATGATAGAAAAATGTGGACAGAATGAATACGAGACAATTCATCACACTTGGGACATTAGAATAAAGGGATACTTCTTTAAAGGAGTTAACTTTAGAATTAATTTTTAAAATCATTGTAATAAGTAATAAATTTATAGAATACTTCACCCCAATAGAAGTTACCAATGAAAGGCCGGGAGCAGTGGCTCACACCTGTAATCCCAGCACTTTGGGAGGTCAGGAGTTCAAGACCAGCCTGGCCAACATGGTGAAACCCTGTCTCTACTAAAAACACAAAAACTAGCCGGGTGTGGTGGCACCTGCCTGTAGTCCCAGCTACTCGGGAGGCTGAGACAAGAGAATTGCTGGAACCCGGGAGGTGGAGGATGCAGTGAGCTGAGATCCTGAGATCGCACCACCGCACTCCAGCCTGGTGGAGACAGAGAGAGACTTCGTCACCCCTCAAAAAAAATTTTACCAATGAAAAACATAAACATGATCCAAAAAGGAATCAACTAGTGAGAATAATAAGGAATCCTAGGCATGTCCAGGGTATAGCCTTTTTTGTTTGTTCTTGAGACAGAGTCTTGCTCTGTTGCCCAGGCTGGAGAGCAGTGGTGCGATCTTGGCTCACTGCAAGCTCTGCCTCCTGGGTTCACGCCATTCTCCTGCCTCAGTCTCCAGAGTAGCTGGGACTACAAGCGCCCGCCAACTTGCCTGGCTAATTTTTTGTATTTTCAGTAGAGACAGGGTTTCACCATGTTAGCCAGGATGGTCTCGATCTCCTGACCTCATGATCCGCCCACCTCAGCCTCCCAAAGTGCTGGGATTACAGGCGTGAGTCACCACGCCCAGCAGGTATAACCTTAACTAGAGGCTCAGGTTAAGGACAGTGAGCAATCGCCATGTCTATTACAAACTGCTCCCTCATGCACTGTGAAGCCCAAATACTTCCTCTGTGGTATGACTCATTTTATATGTATAAATATAAACCTATGGATCTATATTTTTAATAAGAATCACCTTATGTGCCATTCTAAAATATTTTATGTACTTTATGTAGGTATCAAAAGTACAGCTCTTATTTTCTCTTGACAGCCTACAAAAACAAATTTAAGAAAATGGACTCACTTTTCTTTTACAGTTAAGAATAAACACCCTTCCCCAATCAAGACTAAGCTTTTTTGGTTTTTTCAGGTGAAAAAATATCTGAAAATTATCAACTACCCACATGCAAAACTGATGCAGTAATTTTGTCCTTTGATCTTAACTCATCAACACCACTTTCAGGAGATTCTTTCACAAATTTTATCCAAAATATGCAAACAATGAAATGCCATGGAATTCTCAAATAGTACAGTTATATTAACATACTATAAACACTTATTTTTCTTTTTACAGTAAATGTTCAATTAAGCATGTTCACAAATGGGTGTTCTGGTTAACTGATTTTTCTGGTTTACTAAGAGTTAAACCTTTTTTTTGTATATCAATCATTGCCAAAATTTATTTCTAAAATGCACTATTACCCTTCAGCCAGAAATGGTGACCAAATTAATCATTCAGGATAGAGATGATTCCAATGCCGGTCATCATCCTAAACCACCTCAATCACAGCACTGTACTGCATATAGACAACAAGGTTAAAGGTTTAGCTAACCTGTGGTTTTGTTTTTCGTATTTTCCCAGCACAAATTATTTAATTGTGCTTTTCGCATTAAAAATAGAGGACAGAAAAATTTCTGATTGTGTTTCAGTAAATCAGGGTTTTACTGTTCATTTAGTATTTACGAAGGGAACTGATTTAAATGCACCCATATGAATGGTATCCATATGTAATACACCTTTTGTTTTGTTTTTTTTTTAATAGCCCCACATCTACCAATTTCAGCATCTGGCACTAAAATCTTATTTACTGATAGATGGCTATTTCAAAAATGTAGTCCTTCCTCCTCTAATTCTTCTAATTTTGGGAACCACCAACTTTCCAGACGAATTCTAATGTTCGCATTTTGCTTTCTGATGGTCTCTCTTCTAGGATTTCCCTTCATGAAACCATGACAATTTTACTTAAACATATGTTTTCTATGCTTTCTTGCATAATAAGGGTATTCACTGGCAGCAATCACAGGAAAATGTGGCAAATCTTTGTTGCAAAGATTTATGTATCCATATACAATGGATTTTGTTTTGTTCAGAGGTATATGAAAAAAGATAGAAGGTTGATATACAACGAGAAAATTGGGCCAATAGACACCTACATTGTTAATAAGTAAACAGAAAAATTAAATGGAATTATTCCTCTTTCTCCCATTACACGAAAGTAGTAGTTCTGGTGTTACCAAGTTAACAAAGCTAGGGTGTCAAACTTTTTTATAATTAAATGATACACATCTATTATTAATTTGCCATCGTGTGACTATTACAGCATAAATAGGGACATAATAAAGGTCTTTGTAGTTCTACCGTGACTTACATTTTACGTCATTTTGGCAGAATCCTCTAAACTATATGAATTAATATTAAGAAATTTTGTTTTACTAAGAAATTATATCACTATGGAAGGAAGTATTAATAAAATTACATACGTTTGTAAAGTGAGGATAATAGTTTTTACCTCATGGAGTTCTGTAGGACTACTAGAAAAACCACGTGCAGTGCTTAGAACCGTGTCCAGCACACAGTAAGAACTCAGTAAAGGTAGTTATTGCTATGTATTTTTTACACAAAGAGAATGCTTCTCTCCTGCAATTTATGAAAATTACAAAAACTGCAAACCAACTTAGATTAGCAGCTCAAATACAGTGTTTGGAAAATGCTCCAATCCAATATTTTTAATATTCTTTTGGGAAAAAAGTGACATCACATTTATAAAGAGGGGGCACTCAAGTGAGTCTAAAGAGCAAAATGTTATGTGGAAGTGACTAAAGTGATCTCTACCTTTAAGCAATTCATTTTGGTTTAAAACATTTTGTAATGATTGGACCACACAACATTTCTAAATAATGATCAAAACATTAGCTGGCCATAAAGTAAACAAAATCTAGTGAAACTGTTCAACATGATACTTTGTGACTAAGCAGTCAGTCATTTTGACCATAAAGGTAGTTGAAGATGAAAAAACAAGTGACTTCTGGAGTCCATTAGACCCAAGCTAAAGCAAAGCCTAATAACGGGCATAATTGCTAAGCAACAGAGAAAAACTGTTCTCTTTCTTTACTGTTAATCTATCATTTCCTTTTCTAACTTACTTCTGAAGATCCACCAACCCACAACAATAAAAATTACAATTACCAACATAAGCCCTATCCTTTCTCCATTGTTCACCTCTTACATCAAAAGCATACCTATATATTTTCAATTGTTTTAAAAAATTCAAAGCTGAGATTTTTCTCATCATCCTCCGAAAATTACAAAGGCCGAGTACAATGTTCTTCTATAAACTAATGATAATACATTTAAATAATATGATGGGTAGGTGTCAAATAAAACAGGAGACACCTTCCCATTCAATTACAATATGAACAAACTCCACAAAAAAGGAAAGCTAAAAAGGTTTTCCAATACCAACACGAGAGAAAAATTAGTAACCAGATTAACTAACCCACTTCTCCATTCCTAAAGTGGGATCCTTAGTCTCTGAAAACCTTTAATTATTCTTAAATTCCCTTCGATTAAGAAAAATATCACAGGCACGCAAGCACACCTCAGCAGCCACGGCGCCCAGCAAAACAAACAGTGATGAGGATGAGGATGATACGAGAGGGGTTACACAATCTCTCTGCTTCAGACTGGGGGGCGTGTCCCCCAAGGTTTTCTCTTCCTTTCTACTGGAACGACAGCTGTAGCGCCACAGGGAGAACCCAGCCACACGGCCTGCAGGGCCCCAGGATTTTGTGTGGGGTGCAGAAAGGAAAGAAGGAAAATCTGAGGTTCCGAAAAGTGCACAAGAAAACAGGCTCGGCGCGGCGTTGGGAGCGAGTGCCGGGGGTTTGGGGATTCGGTGCGGCCGGGTGAGAGCCTCGGCCACCCCAGGGAGTGGAGGAAGCAGCGCTCACCGCCCCGTCCACCCGCTCGGCCCCGGCCCCCCGCACCCCACCCTCGGGGCGACCCGGACGCGCTCGGTGGGCGTCCCAAGGTGCAAACCAGCTGGGGAAGACGGCGGGTCCTGAGGCTCTCGGGGTCTGGGGCAGGAGGGAGGAATCTTCTGTACCCGTTGTTCTCCGCACAGCAGCAGCTCCGGGTAACTGAACTCCACGCAGCTCTCGTCGGTGGGGTCTTTGAGCACCAGCTCCAGGCGCACCGTCTCCCTCGGCGGCCGCGGCGGCTGCTCAGCCCGGGAAGCCGACTCCCGCGGCGGGGGCGGCTGCAAGGGCAGCTGCGGGAGCGGCGGCGGCGGCTCGGGCCGCGGGGGCTCGCGCTGCAGCGACATGGGCGGCTCGGCGCGGCTGACCTCGCGCTGGGGGAGCGGCTTCTCCCGCGGCGGGGGCTGCGCGTCCGAGCGGGGGGCAGGCTCCCGCGGGGCCGGCGGCTCCGCCCGGGCCGGCTCGCGGTACGGCTGCGGCTCCAGCCGGGGGGGTTCGCGGGGGTACTCGGGCTCGCGCTCGGGCCCCGGGTACTCGGCCTCGCGCCGCCGCACCGGTGACAAGCTAATGAACGCTACTCTGCGCGGCTCCGCCATCCCCACTGTTCTGGCCCTCTGCTTTAGCTCGAGCCGGCGCTCGCTTCTACGCCGCGCTGCGTGCCTGCCCGCCCTTCCTCTTGCTCTCCGTCGCTTTTCTTCCCTCCACCACCCTCAGCCGTCTCCGCCGACGCCACGGTGAGTGCGGACCGCGTCCCCTTCCCCGCTACTACGTTCTGATGGGCTTCACCGCCATCGCCAGGGTCGCCGCGGCCGCCATGTTGGATCCCCCACATAAATAGAAGCAGGCCGCTGAGCGGGCGCATGCGCACAGAGGAGACGCTCGCGTCCACTGTCGTGGCTGTTGCTCAGTTTTCCTCTTTTCCTCCCAACAGTCTGGCGTCCAGACAGGTCGGCGGAAGTGACGACATGGCTCGGCCTGTTTCCGTGGAAACGGAGACGCCGTCTGCACCCTTTCTCAAAGGGAGGGTTCTGGGGTTTCCCGAGCAGCTTCCTATTCGTACCCGGAAACCAGAGGCGCTCCAGTAGCTTCCCGGGGCGAGCATCGGGATGTGCCTGAGACCGACCTAGCCATGGCGCCGGGTCTCCCGCGCTGGGTTCAAGGGAACTGGGGTTGTTAGCTGATTATTCAAGGTGGACTCTGGGCAAAGGTAGACAGACGCGCCGGCCGTCGTGCCTGCCAGGCCTGTGTCCCCGTAGCCTTAAGTATTGAGGGAAAAAAGGAAGTGCCCACCTTCAGCCCGACTAGCGCCAGCGGCTTCCCTCCCGAAAGCGCAGGCCTCCCCTTCCTCGACCTACTCTGGTTTCCCTCGCTCGGCCGCAGTGGGCGTTGCGTGGGGCAGGGTCATTAAATGTTCAATAACGCTTTGCAGTTGGAAAATTAACAAGCAGGTGAAGAGTTCTGGGCTCATTCAGAAGGCCTAAACTGTTGAAATCACAGAAAACTTCTTAAGAGGGTTTGGTGGTATTTCAGGAAACGTACTGTTTAAAAGAATGCTAAAGGACCCATTTCAGGTTGGGGAAGGAATTGATTGGGCACGCCCCATAGGCTCACTTGTAATTAATTAATTGGAAGTCAGGTCTGAAAGGATGAGAATTACTGGCCATTTTAATCCATTGAATAAAAAGTAAATTTGAGGGGTCGCCCTTCACATCCAAGCCTTCTGTTAATTGCATTAACTGGATTAACTGTTGAAAGCTCTTTTATTAAGTCTGTGACGTCATAGACAAATTCTGAGAGGGTACTATTTTTTCCTCTCCTATTACTTTCCCTACTTGGACGAAGATGGTGATGAAATCTATGATTCCAAAGATCTCTCCCAACTCTAAAACCCTATCTTTTCTCCTCAGCACCATGTTTTACCTCCGTTATCTCCTTCCCCATTGCTCCTTTTCTGATTACGAATTCGGGTCTCATTTTTAGATTGTCTTTGTGATACTTAAATGACCTGCCTTCAGTCTCTATCCCCGCCAGTCTTGAGACGGGGTCATATTAATATCTCTAAAAGAGTTTTTATTATATCATTCTCTGCTCTGGCTGCAACTTACCTACAAACTAAGTTCTATGAATGTATACTCATATTCAATATCCTCCACAGTTTAGCTCAGAGACTGCAAACTGATGGTCTGTGGGCCAAATCCTAGTACAGGTGTGTTACTTGTCCAACATTATCTTCTAACTTCTAACCCACTGAGTTTTCCAACTTTTTGATCCACAACCCACAGTAAGAAATTTTACACTGTAACCCAGAATGTACACCCATATATACATAACACATATGTGCATATCTGAAATACAAGTTTCACAATACTTACCTACTGCTTAGGATAAAGTAAAAGCAACAGACGCAACAGAGTTAATATAAAATATTTTGTTATACAGTGTAGAAAAAAATGTTAATATCATATAGAAGCACATTAGGAAAGATTTTCTTTAATGCCATGGAAGTTCTTGCCTGTTCATAGGTTTATTGCACTCCAGTATTCATGAGGACAGTGGTACATGAACATCTGATCCACTGTGGCGCCTGATCTTTTTCTTTTCTTTTTTCTTTTTTTTTTTTTTGAGACGGAGTCTCGCTCTGTCGCCCAGGCTGGAGTGCAGTGGCTGGATCTCAGCTCCGCCTCTCGGGTTTATGCCATTCTCCTGCCTCAGCCTCCCAAGTAGCTGGGACTACAGGCGCCCGCCACCTCGCCCGGCTAGTTTTTTGGGTTTTTTTGGGTTTTTTTTGTATTTTTTAGTAGAAACGGGGTTTCATCGTGTTAGCCAGGATGGTCTCCATCTCCTGACCTCGTGATCTGCCCGTCTCGGCCTCCCAAAGTGCTGGGATTACAGACTTGAGCCGCCGCGCCCAGCTGATCTTTTTCTTTTCTAAACTGATCAAAATTGAAAACCCTAGTTCAGATATATAGGCTGTCGTGAATAGTAATAATGCATATGCATGTTCTTCATAGCAATAAATTCTTCTTTAATCTTAGTCCAACATCATGATAAATTTCATACCTCACAATCATTTTTCTGTGTAAATGAAGTACTAAGCTGTAATAATTTATTCTCTTCATAAAATACCAAGTTTAATCAAATTAATTTTTTAAATCAATAAAAATGATCTGGTTCACCCTATTAACTGCCCAACAAACTGAAAACTCTATGTTCTTTGTTAAAGGGCAGATTACAAGAAGTGTTTTCCATGTTCTTAATTTAAAACACAAGATTCTGATATAATGAACCTAAATCAAAATTCACAAATGGTGGCTGAAATCCTGTTAGAGTACAACATAAATCCATAGTTATTGTGCATAAACAATTCAAAATTAGTTTATAAAGGAAACGTCAAGTCATATAACCACCACACCGTATTACTAATGGGTTCCACCATACTTCAACCAGGCACAGCAGATATAAACATGTAATAAACTGCTCAGAAAATTAAAGCTATTAGAGCTATAAATAAGGAATGCTAAATATAAACATAGCAATGCCAATACATTGGTGCCATTTTAAAAAGTAAGATGCAATGTGAACACACCTGATAGTTCGCTTTATAAGCCACTTTCCCACTGATTTATAAAGCTATGATTCTATAATTCTTTTAAAAAGGACAATTTTTCTACACTGCTGCATGCAGTAGTTTCACTGTACGTTCTTGATTACAATGCAGTCTTCAAATCCTCTTGAAGAGCTCGACATATCAGGATTTCTCCAGAAAGTTAGCTTGTCATGTTTTCAGCAGCCTTTAGTGCTTTGGTAGTCTTTCGAAGCTCCTTAATAACCAGTGATATTTCCTTGATTATTAATTAATTCTGGGTTAAGTTCTTGCTCACAAAGCTGTACACAAATAGCCAGAGTTTCCAGTAAGCCAATATTCAGAATTCTTGAAATCTCTCTCTCTTTTTTTTCTTTTTTCTTTTTCTTTTTTTTTTTTTTTTTGAGATGGAGTCTTGCTCTGTCGCCCAGGCTGGAGTGCAGTGGCACGATCTCGGCTCACTGCAAGCTCCGCCTTCCGGGTTCAGGCCATTCTCCTGCCTCAGCCTCCAGAGTAGCTGGGACTACAAGCAGAATGTCCACGATCTCCCTCACCGCATTCTGATCACTGCTGCCGCCCTGATGCTGCTACTACTTGCCGTGATGGAGGCCAAGGGAACTATTTTAAAATTCTGAATATATTTTTCTCTATACAGTCAATAATTCCTCTATAAAATTATCTTGCTACACATATCTGGCATAAAAATATTATGCAACTTTCAGTATTAGTACTCTTAGCAAGTTGGACTGTTACTACATCATAGTTATTCTTGCTGTAAATATTCTGTGGTAGGTAATACACTGATACTGTGTTTTTGCCAAGAAGTATAGTTTTTCATTTATCAACTGATTTGTCACTGAAAGCATGTGCACCATACCCATAAATACTGGATGAAGTTTTTCAGCACTTACTATGACCCATATTTCTTTTGCACACTGATTGTCTTTCTCCTTAAGATTTGTGGAATAGCTCTCTGAGCTGGGTCATAGTTCACGGTAACATGGCTGAACCAAGAAGTTGGAATCGTTGGTAAATATAGGACCCACTGTGGGGCCTCCCTCCGGAAAATGGTGAAGAAAATTGAAATCAGCCAGCACTCCAAGTACATTTGCTCTTTTCTGTGGCAAAACCAAGATGCAGAGATGAGCTGTGGGGATCTGGCACTGTGGTTCCTGTATGAAGACAGTAGTGGTGTCTTCATGCAGGAACCACATTGTCTGGACCTACAATACCACTTCCGCTATCAAGGTAAAGAACTGAAGCAATTGAAAGACCAGTAGACGCTCCTCTACTCTTTGAGACATCACTAGCCTATAATAAATGGGTTAATTTATGTAACCAAAAAAATTAAAAAGATTTGTGGAAAAACTGAGAAATTGTGTCAATAACTCTACCCCCCTCCTTTTTTAGGAACATATAGGAGGGGTTTATCGACAAGTTCATCATGCTAAATTTTCAGATATCCTTTTATTTTTTTCCCCAGATGGATTCTTGCTCTGTTGCCCAGGCTAGAGTGCAGTGGTGCTATCTTGGCTCACTGCAACCTCCGCCTCCTAAGTTCAAGCAATTCTCCTGCCTCCACCTCCCGAGTAGCTGGGATTACAGGCACGCACCGCCACGCCCAGCTAATTTTTGTATTTTTAGAAATTTTTAGAAAATTCTGTATTTTTGTATTTTTAGAGACAGGGTTTCACTGTGTTGGCCAGACTGGTCTCGAACTCCTGACCTCATGATCCGCCCACCTCGACCTCCCAAAGTGCTGGGATTACAGGTGTGAGCCACCACGCCCAGCCTCAGATGTCCTTTTAATTTTGAAGGTATTAAGCTTTTATTTGCAGGAAAAGTGCTTTTTCTTTTTAGAATGAGATGTAAAGTCAATGTTTGATGATAGAGTTAACATTTTCTCAATATTTCCACTATAATTCCAGACCCAGCAGCTAAATTGGAATATGTTTCTGTATTTTTCACTTTCTTATTCCTTTTTCTTCTAATAATAAAGCAATCTATTTGAGAGCAATTTATACTAGTTTGATTAATATATCATAGTTCACACACACACGTCACACACACAACACACATGATGGTGTTTTCCCAAAAACATACCTAAAGCTCTTCAGTGTATCCCAGTTGAAAATTATGAGTTTTTTTTAATCACCGAATGAAATTCTCCTTTACTTCATTTCATAAGTCACGGATAGTTGTGATAACCTAAAATTAGGCTGTACAATGTTACCTGTCCAACAAAGGAACCTAGGAGTTCCAGTGACTGCAGTCACCCTTCCCTCCCTGTCCTCTTCATCAGCAGTTAAAGTGTCTGTATTCCTGGATAAGGATCAGTGTGGTACACTGATATTTTCCATGAGATTCTACGGTAATATATTGCATGTTTTAAAAATGCTGCTTGTGACTCTCAAAACTGTTTCACAAACTTCTAATTGGCTGCAATTACCAATTTGAAAGTTAGTTCGGTCTCTTCCAGTAGAGACTGAGCAGGTGATGAGAAAGTAATTTTGTTACTGGGGACTAGGAATAGAGCACACCTACTTATGCATTTCCATGTAAATTTGGAAAATCCAAAATGCTTTTGTTGGGTAGTGGGGGCCCTTCAAGGAAGCTGAGAAGAGGTCAAAGTCAATTCCTGTAGAATACAAAGTCAAAATACCTTTAATATTATTTAACTGTAATGCTGTAAGGTCAGATCAGGCACTCTTGTTTTGTTTAGCAAATAAATAAATACATAATAAAATACCCTGTGAGATCAAGTTACTCATCCCTTCTTGACAACATTTAAGTTTAAAGACCAAAATGCCCTGTGAAGATCCAAAGGAAGAGTATCAGAGAGAAAGAAAAGCAAGCACGAAGCCTATGGAGGGAGTGATTTGGTGAGTTGGAAGAAAGGTGAGGGTGACCAAAGTGCAGTGAGCAGGGTGGGCAAAGATGGAATCTGAGAGGGAGCGAAGGGCCAGGTCATGGAATGGCACAGATTGGATCTGGCCAGGTATGGTGGCTCACACCTATAATCCTAGCACTTTGGAAGGCCGAGGCAGGAGGATCACTTGAGCCCTGAAGTTCGAAACCAGACTGAGCAACATAATGAGACCTGTCTCTAAAAATAAAAAAATTAACCAGGCTTGGTGGCACACACCTGTAGTCCCAGCTACTCAGGAGGCTGAGGTGGGAGGATTGCTTGAGCCCAGGAGGTTGAGGCTACAATGAGCTGTGATCGTAACATTGCAATCCAGTCTGGGCAACAGAGCAAGACCCTGTCTCAAAAACAAAAACAAAAACAAAAAGTTTGGATCTTACTGTAAATGAAACCAGAAGCCATTGGGAAAATTTTCAGTAGAAAAGTGACATGATCTTACAACAAACACATTTCAAGAAAGTAGGAGTAGCCAACTAACTGTTGAATGCTACCAAGAATTCTAGTAAGATGAGAGCAGAGAGATTGGTAACCTTAATGAACTTTTTATTTTTAATTTTCACTTCAGGCAAAGAAGGTTGAATTAATCATATTTCACAGTTTGTGGCACATTATCATCATCAGTCTTTTTCTCTCTCTTTGAAATTCCTCTTTATTTCCATTCATTGCCTCCAATGGCAAAAATTCTACAATTTCAACTTTTTTTTTTTTTTTTTTTTTTTGAGACAGTCTCACTCTGTCGCCCAGGCTGCAGTGCAGTGGCGCAATCTTGGCCCACTGCAACCTCTGCCTCCTTGGTTCAAGCGATTCTCCTGCCTCAGACTCCCGAGTAGCTGGGATTATAGGCATTTGCCACCATGCCTGGCTAATTTTTGTATTTTTAGTAGAGATGAGTTTTTGCCATGTTGACCAGGCTGGTCTTGAACTCCTAACCTCAGGTGATCCCCCCACCTCGGCCTCTCAAAGTGCTGGAATTACAGATGTGAGCCTCCGTGCCCGGCCAATTTTAACTTTTTGTATGTGACCTTGTATATATTATTATTTTACATGTATATATTTTAAATTTGTAAGTTTGTTATTGTGTTATATATCTCATTCTGTTTCCTTTTTTGCTCAACACCGTATTTTGAATATCCACTCATGCTGCTGTGTATAATATATTCAGTTTACAACTTTTTTTTTTTTTTTTACAACTTTTGAGTAGTAATCTGCAATTGCATATTTTGCCTTTACTTCCTCAGTGATGGATGCTTGGATTGCCTCCAACTACCCCCTGGCCCCACCACCACCACAGTGCAACTATGAACATCCTCAGTCATGTGCTCTTTGAGTCTATATGAGAATTTACTTCGGACACAAACCCAGGAAAGAACCATTGGATCTTCAGGCATGTGTACACATTAAGAGACTATTCTCCAAAATGGTCACGCCAGTGGTGTTAGGGTTCCTGTATCACCTCCTCTTCTCCCACCATATTGCTACAAATAAATACAGTTTAATTTCTGCCATTCATTATTATTTTAATTTGCACTGCTCTGATGACTAAGGAATTTGAGCATCTCTTCATATATCTGCTAGTCTTTTAAGTTTCTTCCTGTGTAAATTGCCTGTTTATAATCATTATTCATATTTCCATTATGGTTCCTGTCTTTTTCTGGTTGAATATGCAAGGATCTCAAATCAGTGAGGAAAGTTTAGATTATTCAATAAATGGTTTAAGACAAACAGATAATTATCTAGACTAGAATAAAATTGTATCTCACACCTTACAAAAGGATAAATTTCTAGTGAATAAATGTTTTAAATATAAAAAAGAAGTCATCATATTTCTAGAAGAAATTGGCTGAGATTAAAAAAACATAGACTAAGAAAGGCCTTTCCAAGTATGATTGATAATTTCAACAGCTTAAACAGCATTAATCAAAAGACTAATGATGAAACTGGAAAAAAAATTTACAATACATTTCACAAAGAGTAAATTTCCCTAATCTATAAAGAACTCCTGCAGATCATAGAAACAACAATAACCTCTTAGAAAAAATGGCAAAAGATACGAACAAATAGTTCACAGGAAGGGAAATATAAGGCTCTTAAACCAATGAAATATGTTCAACCTAACTCAATTGCCGAACCAAATAATATGTGTATTTCTAACTTTGATAAATTGCCTTCCATAGAAAGTACTGATTTATATTCCACTGGCAATACATGAGGGTCTCTATTTCTCAATATCCTTGGCAACTTATGTTATCAAATGTTTTAATCTTTGCCAAAAACTAATAAATTTCTTTCTTTCTTTTTTTTTTTTTTTTGTTGAGACGGAGTCTCGCTCGGTCGCCCAGGCTGGAGTGCAGTGGCCGGATCTCAGCTCACTGCAAGCTCTGCCTCCCGGGTTTACGCCATTCTCCTGCCTCAGCTTCCCAAGTAGCTGGGACTACAGGCGCCCGCCACCTTGCCCGGCTAGTTTTTTGTATTTTTTTTTAGTAGAGACGGGGTTTCATTGTGTTAGCCAGGATGGTCTCGATCTCCTGACCTTGTGATCCGCCCGTCTCAGCCTCCCAAAGTGCTGGGATTACAGGCTTGAGCCACCGCACCCGGCCGGCATAAATTTCAAAAAATGATTTTGTTGTACATTTCTCTTATTTTGAGTAAATCCATGCAATCAAATTCTATGCAATCTTTTAAAAAGTTGATTACCAAAATCTATTCTTAAGTGAAAAAAGGAATATGCAGACTATTATTTAATATACTACCATTAGGATAGAAAGAGGAACATTTTGTTAAAAGGGAGAACTACTGTATTATTTGTATATGCATGTATGTATGTGTATGTATATAAGAATTTATTTTTAAAAATCTCTTCATGTATATTCACAACACTGAGAACTGATCTCAAAAGGGATATTACGTGGCCCAGTTTTAGAAACAGAAGACAGACCCACAGATTTAACTATGGAGACAGCCCAGCTGTGCTTGTTTAGCCTTGGGGCACTCTCATAGCAGCACATTTGCATCTTTTAAAATTTTTAGGCAGGCGCAGTGGCTCATGCCTGTAATCCCCATACTTTGGGAGGCCAAGACGGGAGGATCATCTGTGGTCAGGAGTTCAAGACCAGCCTGGCCAATATGGTGAAACCCCATAACTAGTTAATACACAAAAAAAATAAAAATAAAAATAAAAAAACTTCGTGCTGTGGCTCACGTCTGTAATCCCAGCACTTTGGGAGGCTGAGGCAGGTGGATCACGAGGTCAGGAGATTGAGACCATCCTGGCTAACACGGTGAAACCCCATCTCTACTAAAAATACAAAAAATTCGCTGAGCATGGTGGTGGGCACCTGTAGTTCCAGCTACTCAGGAGGCTGAGGCAGGAGAATGGCATGAACCTGGGAGGTGGAGCTGGCAGTGAGCCGAGATTGCATCACTGCACTACAGCCTGGGTGACAGAGTGAGACTTCATCTCAAAAAAAAAAAAAAAAAAAAAGCCAGGCTTGCACCTGTAGTCCCAGCTACTTGGGAGACTGAGGCAGGAGAATTGGTTGGGTGGAGATTGTGCCCTCCAGGCCTGGGTGACACAGTGAGACTCTGTCTGAAAAAAAAAAAAAAAAATTAATTAAGGGATTCTAGACATACAGAAAGATGCACACCACTTGGTGAATTTTACCCTTTGCACACATTCCTTTAACCACTATCCATTCAAGATGTATAAGATTTCCATCACTTCTAAAGGTCCATCTTTCCCCTTTCTGTTCCATATGCTCCCAGAGGTAACCTCCAGTCTGACATCCATCACCACAGATAAGTTTTGCCTGTTCTTGAACCTTATGTGCATGGAATCATTGCAGTATGTATTTATATATTATGTCTGGCTTCTTTCTCTCAACACAATGGTTTTGAATTCATCCATGTTACTGCATATCATCAGTTGTTTATCCTTTTTCCTGCTGTATAGTATTCCATTTATGAATATACCACCATTTGTTTATACTGTGAACTTATAATGGACATTTTATGTACTATTCGGGTTTTATGCTTATAAAGTATAATAATTTTGTTTTTTAATTAATGTTGAACAGTTCCCTCGAGCAAAACTTGTTTTGTTGCAAATTGTGCTGGAATTAGTGAAATAATAAATTAATAGTAGATTTAGTCCTTTTTGTTTGTTTGTTTGTTTTGTTTTGTTTTGAGATGGAGTTTCACTCTTGTCACCCAGGCTGGAGTGCAATGGCGCGATCTTGGCTCACTGCAAACTCCACCTCCCAGGTTCAAGTGATTCTCCTGCCTCAGCCTCCCCAGTAGCTGAGATTACAGGTGGCTGTCACCACGCCCACCTATCTTTTTTTTTTTTGGTATATTTAGTGGAGACAGAGTTTCGCCATGTTGGCCAGGCTGGTCTTGAACTCTTGACCTCAGGTGATCCACCTGCTTCAGCCTCCCAAAGTGCTGGGATTACAGGCATGGGCCACCGCACCCAGCCGATTTAGTCTGGAATAGGTTCATGAGGTTGTAACCATGGGTCAAAGCTGTGGGAATTTCACTGCAGAAGCAGGAGGACTAAAAGATTCCACGTGAAATTCACTGAGGCTTGAGATTTAAAAAAGCTTTGAGAGTGATTTGGCATAGCGGGGGTAACATTTTTCAGCTCTTCCAATATATAAATGCAACATGGAAATTCAGAGGAGGGAGAAATCAATGAAATTTAGAATAGTCAGGGAAAATTTGGTGGAGGAAACAGGGACTTGATGAGAATATGGATAAATAGAAAAGGTCAGGCATGGCCAGGCACAGTGGCTCACACCTGTAATCCCAGCACTTTGGGAGGGCGAGGCTGGTGGATTACCTGAGGTCAGGAGTTTGAGACCAGCCTGGCCAACATGGTGAAACCCCATCTCTACTAAAAATACAAAAATTAGCTGGGCATAGTGGCACATGCCTGTAGTCCCAGCTACTCAGGAGGCTGAGGCAGGAGAATTGCTTGAACCCAGGAGGTGGAGTTGCAGTGAGCTGAGACCATGCCACTGCACTCCAGCCTGGGTGACAGAGCGAGACTCTCTCAAAAAAAAAAAAAAAAAAAAAAAAAAAAAGAAGAAGAAGAGAAAGAAAGAAAAAGGCAGGCATGACTATAGTGTTAGAGATGAACTCTAACAGCCTGGGAAGGTGGAGTGAGCTGCCCCGACAGCACAGAGCCAGAAGAGGGGCAGTGGGAATTCGAACTGAAGAATATGTTAGAATTTTTGGTTACATGCACTATAAATCAACTTAAGCTAGTTTAAACAGAAGAGTTTGTACAGCAGAGGTCGGGATAACTCCCAGAATCCAAGGGAAGGATCGCAGTCAGGTCCCAAGAAGATGGAACCAGAATCAGGAACTAAAAAGTCACATGGATTCCAGGCAATTTTGTCTCTGTCTCATGTATGCATCTAAGATCTACTTCATTCTGTTCCCCTTTCTGTGGATTAGTTTTCTCCACTCCCCAAGTTACATGGTTAAAAATATGGCCTTGTTATAATTAGCAATTTTTTAAAATACCTTCTTTACTGAAGAGACCAGTCCAGACTAAGACTGGAAACCCTTACACCTACCTCCAAAATTCTAGGGAAGGATCTGTGATTGACCTATTTTGGGACAGGTGCTCATCCCTAGGTCAAACAACTGTGAGGAAAGGTATGGCTACCAGGAGCTTCTGATTAGGTGGAAGGGGCATAGGGGGCAGGATGCCACTCCAAGAAAGGGTAAGGGGCCTGTCAGGCAATCCACCTGATGTTTACAACATGAGATAGCAGAACAAAACAATGCAGGATGGGCAGGGCGCAGTGGCTCACGCCTGTAATCCCAGCACTTTGGGAGGCCAAGGAGGGCAGATCACTAGAGGTCAGGAGTTCTGGACCAGACTGGCCAACTAAAACTACAAAAGAAAATTAGCCGGGCCTGGTGGCAGGCACCTGTAATCCCAGCAACTCGGGAGACTGAGGCAGGAGAATTGTTTGAATCCTGGGGGTGGAGGTTGCAGTGAGCCAAGATTCCATTGCACTCCAGCCTGGGGGACAGAGCGAACCTCTGTTTCAAAAAGAAAAAAAAAAGGGCCAGGTGCAGTGGCTCATGCTTGTAATCCCAACACTTTGGGAGGCCAAGGCAGGCGGATCACGAGGTCAGGAGTGTGAGACCAGCCTGGCCAACATGGTGAAATCCTGTCTCTACTAAAAATACAAAAATTAGCCGGGCGCGGTGGCTCAAGCCTGTAATCCCAGCACTTTGGGAGGCCGAGACGGGCGGATCACGAGGTCGGGAGATCGAGACCATCCTGGCTAACATGGTGAAACCCCGTCTCTACTAAAAATTACAAAAAACTAGCCGGGCGAGGTGGCGGGCGCCTGTGGTCCCAGCTACTCGGGAGGCTGAGGCAGGAGAATGGCGTAAGCCCGGGAGGCGGAGCTTGCAGTGAGCCGAGATCGCGCCACTGCACTCCAGCCTGGGCGACAGAGCGAGACTCCGCCTCAAAAAAAAAAAAAAAAAAAAAAAAAAATACAAAAATTAGCCAGGCATGGTGGCAAACACCTATAATCCCAGCTACTCGGGAGGCTGAGGCAGGAGAATGGCTTGAACCTGGGAGGCAGAGGTTGCAGTGAGCCAAGATTGCGCCACTGCACTCCAGCCTGGGCGACAGAGCGCGACTCCATCTCAAAAAAAAAAAAAAGAAAAAAAAAGATGCAGGATGCTTTGTTGTAAAAAATGTGAATTACAGTGATGGTTTATCCATAAAAAAAGGATAACAAAACTGGTTTCAGAAAGGACAGAAAATCCAGACCAGTTACTACAGAAGAAATCAAGAATGTTGCCCTGTATTCCCAGCACTTTGGGAGGCCAAGGCAGGAGGATTGTTTGAGGCCAGGAGTTCAAGAGCAATCTGGGCAATATAGCAAGACCCTGTCTCTACAAAAAAAATTTTTTTAACTATCCAGGCATGGTGGTGCATGCCTGTAGTCCTAACTACCTGGGAGTCTGAGGTGGGAGGATCACTTGAGCCCAGGAGTTCAAGGCTGCCGTGAGCCGCGATCATGCCTCAGCACTCCAGCCTGGGCGACAGAGTGAGATCCTGTCTCAAAGACAAAACAAAACAAAACAAGACAAAAAAACTAGGACCAGACAGTTTCATAGAGGAATCCAACGAAGCACTTATAGAAAAATAGGTTTAATATTATTTAAAGTAATACAGCATACATAATAGGAGAAAAATTTCCAACTTCTTCTCATGACTCAAGCAAAACAGATTCCAATTCTGGCAAAGACTATAACCACAAAACAAAACAAAAAAATAGACATGTATCTATAATACTATACAGAGGCACTACTTTTCATCTTTTAGGTTGGCACATTTTAAAAATGGCTAATACTCTGTTGCTGAACATGTGAGGAAACAATCGGTTCCATTCATTGCTGGTGGAGATGGAAATTGGCAAAATCTTTTGTATATGGCATATCAGCAATATCTGTCAAAATTATAAATGTTCATACTCTTTAACCAGGATTTTCCACTTCTGTGAATTTATCTAAGATCTATAATATTTTGTATGTTTTCGTTTCTTTTGCTTGTTTTAAAGGCTCTTCTGTTTTATTGGTTTACCTTTTTTTCAAAGAACCAGCTCTTTCACTTATTTATTGGTAGTACAGTTTTTTCTATTCATAAATTCATTAATTTCATTTTTCTTTGTGGATTCCTTATTTTTATTTCAATTATGTTTTTATAACTTCTTGATAAGATCCTTAAGTCACTCATTTTTTTGTTTGTTTATTAATATAAAAATTAAAGACCTTGTTTTCTGAGCTTTAACTCTAGTCCAGTTTGGATTGTCTTTTACCCAGAACTTAAAAAGGTAGTTTTTGTTTGCTAACTGTTTGTTTCTTTGGTTGATTGGTTGGTTCGTTCATTTATTTTTTTCTTTTTAAATTTTAGGTGGCAGAGTTCTTAAGTTTTTTTGTTTTTACTATTAACTTCTGCTTTTAGGGCATTGTGATTAGAAACTATCTGCAGTGGTTCTACTTTTGAGACCTTATTGAAAAAAGTCTCTGGCCTAGTGGTTAAGAGCACAGATTGGGAGTCAGGCTGCCTGGGTTAAACTCCAGCTCTGCTGCTCACTAGCATGCTCTCTGCAATCTTGGCAAAAGTGATGTAACCATTCTGTGCCTTAGTCTCCTCATCTGCAAAATGGGAATCATAATATATGTACTTTTCAAAGTTGTTGGAATTAAGTGAGTTAACATACATGAATTGCTTAGAAGGGTGGCTGGGGCATAGTAAGCACCCGTGTAAGTGTTTAGTGTTGTTTTCTTTGTGACCTAAGGTACAGTCAGTTTTATTGAACATGCTATGGATCCTATTCTTTGTTTTCAAGGCGTAAGCTATATTTACAATCTATTCTTTATTATTTGTGATATTTAGATTGCCTATAAGCTTTACTCCTTTTTCATGTCAACTCTCATGACCTGTAATCTTCCGTTTCTACTGTCCTTGTGACTCTTACCATTTTTGTTTTTGAATATTGATGCCAGTTTCTTTGCTGCATATTCATAACTGTTATATCTTCATTGAGAAATGGATCCTTTATCATTCAAAGTGTGTTCCTTTGACTTGCTTAATGATTTTGACCTGGATTCAACCTTGTTTGATTGTGACACCTGCTCTCTTTTTATTTGCATTTGCCTAATTGTACTAGTGCCCATCTTTTTATTATCAACATTTATGCATCACTTTGTTCTGAGTAGAAGTAACAGCACAGAGTTAGATTTTGCTTTGTGGTCCAATCTGCCAATCTTTTTCTTTTAATAGGTGAGTTAAGCCTATTTGCATTTTTGACACCAGAGGTATGTTTGAGCATACATCTATCACATTATTTTATGTCATTCTCTCTCCTTTAAACCTTAAAAAAAATCCTCCATGAGTTTATCCATTTGCTTTATTTTGTGTATGTTACTTCCAACAATTTGGAAGGTTTATATTTTTGTTCTAGCATTTATCCTTCATGTTACAAACAATCCAATTATACTCTTTTTGTTATTTTAAAATGTACAATTACATTATTATTAATTTTTTTGAGACAGGGTCTTACTCTATGCCCTTAACCTTTAATTTTTGGAAACACATCTATCATTTCACACTATAATTCAATTATGAAATTAGTGGTTTTTTCCTACATTTTGTGTTTAACTTGGTATTGCAAAATACACTCAGTCCTACTATTTGATTTATCTTAAATGTATTAAGTTGGTGCAAAAGTCATTGCATTTTTTGTCAGTGAAAGTAATGGCAAAAACCGCAATTACTTTTGCACCGACCTAGTATCAGTGTACTAATACTACTTTCTACCTTTCTATCCAATATGGTTTGGATCTGCGTCCTCACCCAAATCTCATGTTGAAATGTCATCCCTACTGCTGGAGGTAGGGCATGAAGGGAGGTGACTGGCTCATGGGGACTGAGTTCTCATGAATGGTTAACATCATCCCCTGCTTGGCACTGTGTGGTGACTGAGTTCTCACAAGATCTGGTTGTTTAAATGTGTATGCCACCTCCCCTGCTTCTCTCCCTCCTGCTGTGGCCATATCAGATGAGCCTGCTTCCCCCTTCCCCCTTCGCCTTCCACCATAATTGTAAGTTTTCTGAGGGTTCCCCGGAAGTCCAGCAGATGCTGCCTTCCTCTACAGCCTGCAGAATCGCGAGCCAATTAAACCTCTTTTCTTTATAAATTACCCAGTCTCAGGTATTTCTTTATAGCAATGTGAGAACAGACTAATACACTGTCAGAGTAAAATGTCTGGTGATAGCTTTCCTATACATGAATATCCTAGTTATCTATTTTCTATTAATATTCTGTCCACCATTTGATTTTTTTGTTCCTTTCCCTTCTGTTTTTTTTTTCCTCTTCTGTTAATTTTCTATAGACTCTCAGCTGTGTTGTTTGTGTGGTTGCTCTTCTTTAAGGAAGAGTTTTCCTGGACCAGCTATTTTCATGAATATACATGTAGGGGGACCCCACAGCCATGTGCCCACCTATTTAGCAGGCATTTACCTGACTCCAAATTTTGCATTTACTCTTCTCCATCTTATTTGAAAAGCAGCTGTGGAACTGTTCACAATGATGTCTTCTCTTCTGCAGGGCAAAGTGCTTCCTACAAATATGGCTTGTCTCTTTGATTCTTTGCTTTGCTCAGCTTCCTCTGCTTCTCAGAACTAAATATGAGAGTTTCAGTCTAAATGCATTGCATTTATCATATTGCAATGAAATATGGGGATTTGGTGTCCACACACTCTCTCTCACACACACATACCCCCCACACATGGATAGTTCCTATCTCCCCATCCTCCTAATACAGTTGGGTCAATTTTTGGTTGAATGAGTGTTCAGTTTTAGGACCAAATAAATAGTTTTTATGACTGATCCATGAAGTATCTTATTAATACTTTTCCTTTCTTGTACACCTTCTAATTGTCTTCTCATTTGCTTAGTTTTCTATGTAACTCATCTCCGAATTCTCACAGTGTTAATAAACATGTTATTGATGTGTTGATAAATGAGGTATTTGTGTATTTAATCTTGCTTGAGCCTATCTTGGAGCCTTCTGACCTGCTTCTGACCTGTCTTGAAATATGTCCCCACCATTAGTCAGAGTATTCCCTTCATCTCTCTTTTTTTTTTTTTTTTTTTTTTTGAGACACAGTCTCGTTCTGTCACCCAGGCTGGAGTGCAGTGGCACGATCTCAGCTCACTGCGACCTCCACCTCCCTGGTTCAAGTGATTCTTCTGTCTCAGCCTCCTGAGTAGCTGGGACTACAGGCACGTGCCACCACGCTCGGCTAATTTTTGTATTTTTTTTTAGTAGAGATGGGGTTTCACCATATTGGCCAGGCTGGTCTCAAACTCCTGACTTCATGATCTGCCCGCCTTGGCCTCCCAAAGTGCTGGGATTACAGGTGTGAGCCACTGCGCCCGGCCCCTTCATCTCTCTTGTACTCAAGTTGGAGCCCTTGTTTCTTATACCACCATGTCTTTTTCCCTGAATTTGTTCCCGTATTTTTGAGGGAGTACATTATTCAGCAAATGATTTTATGCTATGTACATGTCTGAAAAGATATTTGTTCTACTACATATTTGAATGACAGTTTTTAGTTGGAAATATATTTTCCTCAGAATTCTTAAGGCATCACATCATTATTTTAGTGTCCAGAGTTGCTACTAAGAAGTCTGATGTCGGCCAGGCACGGTGGCTCATGCCTGTAATCCCAGAACTTTGGGAGGCTAAGGCAGGTAGATCACCTGAGGTCAGGAGTTCAAGACCAGGCTGTCCAACATGGTGAAACCCTGTCTCTACTAAAAATACAAAAAACTAGCCAGGCCTGGTGGTGGGTGTCTGTAATCCCTGCTACTCAGGAGGTTGAGGCAGGAGAATCACTTGAATCTGGGAGACGGAGGTTGCAGTGAGCCGAGCTCATGCCATTGCACTCCAGCCTGGGCAACAAGAACAAAACGTCTCAGAAAAAAAAAAAAAAAAAAAAAAAAAAAAGTCCGACGTTGTTTGTCGATGTGATTTTTGATTGTTTGCAGCTTGTGCCCACCTCCCCCAATGATTGAGTTCTCTTTGTCTCTGGTGTTCCCATAGTTTTCTTTTTCAATTTCATTGACACTCTGGAATGATACCCAGGTCTAATTCTAGTCTCTGGTTAGTAGTTGTGACCATGGAGAGTGAGCACTACTGAGATTGGAAAAAATAAATTAAACCAGAGATTTAAAAAATAGCTTTACTGTTTTTTTTTAAATTTTTTATATATTTAGGGAGTATAAGTACAGGTTTCTTTTTTATAATGTTTAATTTTTGTGGGTACCTAGTAGGTATATATATTTATGGGGCACATGATATCTCATACACAGGGATACAATGTGTAATAATCACATCAGGGTAAATGGGGGTAGTCATCACCTTGAGCATTTATCCTTCGTGTTAAAAACAATCCAGTTATATTTTTTGTTATTTTAAAATGTACAACTAAATTATCATTATTCTTTTTTTATTTTTTGAGACAGGGTCTTGTCTATTGCCCAGGCTGGAGTGCAGTAATATGATCACAGCTCACTGTAGTCTTGAACTCCAGGGCTCAAGGGATCTTCCTGTCTGTCTTCTGAGTAGCTGGAACTACAGCCCTGCAACGCTGTGCCTGGCTATTTTTATTTTTAGCATCTGTTGTGCTATCAAACACTAGACCTTATTCATTCTTTCTATTTTTTTGTACCCATTAACCACCCCCACAGCATGCCCCACCCATATCCTTTCTAGCCTCTAGTAACCCATCATTCTACTCTCTATCTCCATGAGTTCAAGTGTTTTAACTTCTAGCTCCCACAAATAAGTAAGAACATGTGAGGTTTGTCTTCCTGTGCCTGGCTTATTTCACTTAACATAATGACCTCCAGTTCTATCCATGTTGTTGTAAATAACAGGATCTCATTCTTTTTAAGGCTAAATTGTCCTCTATTGTGCGTATGTACCACATTTTCTTTATCCATTTGTCTACTGATGGACACTTAGGCTGCTTTCAAATTTCGGCTATTGTAAATAGTGCTTCAATGAACAGAAGTGTGCAGATGTCTCTTTGATAAACTGATTTCCTTTCTTTTGGGCATATACCTAGCAGTGAGATTGCTGGATCACATGGTCATCCTGTTTTTAGTATTTTGAGGAACTTCCAAACTGTTCTCCATAGTGGTTGTGATAATTTACATTCCCACCAACAGTGTACGAGGGTCCTTTTTCTCCATATCCTCTCCAGCATTCGTTGTTGCCTGTCTTTTGCATAAAAGCCACTTTAAGGGGGTGAGATGATCTCTCACTCTAATTTTAATTTGCATTTCTCTGATGATCAATGATGTTGAGCACCTTTTCTTATACCCATTGGTCATTTGTATGTCTTCTTTTAAGAAATATCTATTCAGATCTTTTGCCCATTTTCAAATTGGATTATTACTTTTTTTCCCTATTGAGTTGTTTGAGCTCCTTCTTTTATTTTTTTATTTTTATTTTTTTTGAGATGGAGTCACACTCTGTTGCCCAGGCTGGAGTGCAGTGGCACCATCTTGGCTCACTGCAACCTCTGCCTCCCAGGTGCAAGCGATTCTTCTGCCTCAGCCTCCTGAGTAGCTGGGACTACAGGCATGTGCCACCACCCCCTGCTAATTTTTGTATTTTTAGTAGATACAGGTAAGGGAGGAGACCACCCCTCATATTGTCTTATGCCCAATTTCTGCCTCCAAAGAAAGAAGATGTAAAAACTAAAAGGCAGAAGTGAAATCCACAAGCAGACAGCCCGGTGCCACACCCTGGGCCTGGTAGTTAAAGACTAATCCCTGACCTAATCAGTTATGTTATCTATAGATTACAGACATTGTATAGAAAAGCACTGTGAAAATCCCTGTCCTATTCTGTTTCGTTCTAATTACCAGTGCATGCAGCCCCCAGTCATGTACCTCCTGCTTGCTCAATTGATCACGACCCTCTCATGCGGAGCCCCATTAGAGTTGTGAGCCCTTAAAAGGAACAGGAATTGCTCACTCAGGGAGCTCGGCTCTTGAGACAGGAGTCTTGTTGATGCTCCTGGCTGAATAAACCCCTTCCTTCTTTAACTCCGTGTCTGAGGGGTTTTGTCTGCGGCTTGTCCTGCTACATGGGGTTTCACCATATTGACCAGGCTGGTCTCAAACTCCTGACCTCATGATCCACCCACCTCGGTCTCCCGAATTGCTAGGATTACAGGCATGAGTCACCAAGCTCGGACCTGAACTCCTTCTATATTCTGGTTATTAATCTCTTGTCAGATGGGTAGTTGGCAAATATCTTCTCTGTTCTGTGGGTTGTCACTTCTCTTTGTTGATTGTTTCCTTTGCTGTGCAGAAGCTTTTTTCACTTGATGTGATCCCATTTGTCCATTTTTGCTTCAGTTGCCTGTGCTTATGGTTTTTACTCAAGAAATCTTTGCCCACACCAATGTCCTGGAGAGTTTCCCCAATGTTTTCTTGTAGTAGTTTCTTTGTCTGAGGTCTTAGATTTAAGTCTTTAATCCATTTTGATTTGATTTTTGTATAGGGTGAGAGATGGGAATCTAGTTTCATTCTTCTGCATGTGGATATCCAGTTTTCCCAGTACCAGTTTTTGAAGAGACTGTCCTTTCCCCAGTAGATGTTCTTGGCACTTTTGTCAAAAATGAGTTCACTGTAGACGTATGGATTTATTTCTGGGTTCTCTATTGTGCTCCATTGGTCTACATGTCTGTTTTTATGCCAGTACCATGCTGTTTTGGTTACTATAGCTCTGGGGTATATTTAGAGGCCAGGTACTGTGAGTCCTCCAGTTTTGTTCTTTTCTCTCAAGATAGCTTTGGCCATTCTGGGTCTTTTGTAGTTCCACATAAATTTTAGGATTTATTTTTCTATTTCTGTGCAGAATGTCATTGGTATTTTGCTAGGGACTGCATTGAATTTGTAGATTACTTTGGGTAGTTTGGACATTTTAACAATATTGATTCCTCAAACCAATGAACATGGCATATCTTTCCATTTTTGTGCGTGTCCTCTTCAATTTCTTGCATCAATGTTTTATAGTTTTTATTGTAGAGATATTTCACTACTTAATTCCTAGGTATTTCATTTTATTTGTAGTTATTGTAAATGGAATTACTTTTTTGATTTCATTTTCAGATTGCTTGCTGTTGGCATGTAGAAATGGTACTGTTGTTGGCATGTAGAAATGGTACTGGTGCAACTTTATTGAATTTATGAGTTCTAACAGTTTTTTTTTTTTTTTTTTTTGGTGGAGTCTTTAGGTTTTTCCAAATATAAGAGCATATCATCTGCAGACAAGGATGATTTGACTTATTCTTTTCTACTTTGGATGCCCTTTATTTCTCTCTTATCTGATTGTTCTAGCTAGGTATTCCAGTACTATGTCGAAAAACTGGTGAAAGTGGGCATCCTTGTCTTGTTCTAGATTGTAGAGGAAAGGCTTTCCATTTTAGCCATTCAATATGATACTAGCTGTGGGTCTGTCATATATAGCTTTTATTGTGTTGAGGTGTGTTCCTTCTATACCCAGTTTTTTTAGTTTTTTTTTTTAATCATGAAGGGATATTGAATTTTATGAAATTCTCTTCACTGTCAGTTGAAGTAGTCACATGGTTTTTGTCCTTCATTCTGTTGATATGATGTATCCCATTGATTGATTTGCATCTATTGAACCATCCTTGCATTCCTGGGATAAATCCCACTTGGTCATAATGAATGATCTTTTCAATGTGTTGTTAAATTTTGTTTACTGGTATTTGGTTGAGGATTTTTCCATCCATGTTCATCAGAGATACTGGCCTGTAGTTTTCTTTTTTTGATGTGTCTTTGGTTTTGGTATCAAGGTAATACTGGCCTCATAGAATGAGTTTGGAAAGATTCCCTCCTCTTCTCTTTTTTGAAATAGTTTGAATAGGACTGGTATTATTTCTTCTTTAAATATTTGGTAAAATTTAGTAGTGAAGCTATTGGGTCCTGGGCTTTTCTTTGCTGGGAGAATTTTTATTATGGCTTCGATTCTGTTACTTATTATTGGTCTGTTTAGGTTTTGGATTTCTTCCTGGTTCAATTTTGGTAGGTCATATGCGTCTAGGAATTTGTCAATTTCTTTAGGTTTTTTGGCTTGTTGCTCATAGTAGCCTCTATGATCCTCTGAATTTCAAGTCCAGGTTTCTTACCTGCATATATTGCGTAGTGGGGACGTCTGAGCTTTTAATGTACCCATCACCTGAATAGTGAATATTGTACCCAATAGTAATTTTTCAACCCTCACTCCACTCCCTCAAAAATAGCTTTATTATACAAAGAAACCCACCTATTTAAAATGTACATTTCTATGAGAGTTGGCAAATGTATACAGTCATGTAATGACTACCAAATACATGTACATTAATGATATCCTCAGTCCTTTCCCAAAAGGACCTATCACCATTTACTCAGGGACAGTACACTAGGGAATACCCAACTATTTTGAGGATTATGAGACACAGGGTTTTAGTTAACATTTATACACAGAGACCCAAATGTCATCCTGGTTTCCTTTGTTGGAGTTGGCAGACGAGGTAATAAATGCAGTCCTGGCCAAAGTTCATCTTACTGTGGATTCACTGGGTCCCCAAGACCATTGGGTGGTCATTTCTCCTTCCAGGAACCTATGCCAGTAATCACCTACTTCCAGTCTTTTGGTTATACCAGAAGAAAATATCTTTTCTTCAGCTACTCTTAGATAGACGTATAATGATTATTAATAAAAGTCTAAATTTAACTTTTCATGAGCATCCTTCTTGATGTCTTTATGCATATACAGACAAATGTATATGCACAAATGAAATCACATGTGTCTTAGTCCATTTTGTTCTGCTATAACAGAATACCTGTGATTGGGTAATTTATAATGAACAGAAAGTTATTATCTCACAGTTCTGAAGGCTGGGAAGACAAAAATCAAGGCACCAGCATCTAAGTGCTTTCTTGCTGAGTTCTCCCATGAAGGAAGGCAGAAGAGCAAGACAGAGCAAACCCGCTCTCCAAAGCCCTTTTCATAGAGGCATTAATCCATTCGTGGGGGCTGAACCCTCATAACCTACACACCTCCCAAAAGATCCTACCTTTTAACAATGTTGCAGTGGGGATTAAGTTTCCAACATAAGAGTTTTGGAGGATATATTCAAACTAACAACAACACAAAGTTATTTTGTAACCTACTTTTAAGACTTATCAGTATGTCTTATAAATGTTTCTAAAGTGTTTTTAGTTTCCTATTGTTGCTGTGACAAGTTATCACAAATTTAGTGGCTTAAAACCACACAAATTTATCTTACAGTTCTATAGGTCAGAAGTCTGAAAATGGGTCTAACTGGGCCAAAGTCATATTGTTGGCAGGACTGCAGTCCTTTCTGGAAACTCCAGGGGAGAATCCACTTCCTTTCCCTTTCCAGCTTCTAGAGGAAGCCTACATTGCTTGGTTCATGGCTTTCTTCCTCCATCTTCAAAGCCAGCAGCTTCAGCTGAGTCATTCTCATGCTGCCATGACTTTGGTTCTCCCTCTTCCAAGGACCTCTGTGATTACACCACGTCTGCCTGGATAACCCAGGATAACTGTCCCATTTTAAGGCCAGTTTATTAGCAACTTTAGTTCTGTCTGAAACCTTAATTCCCCCTTGCCATGTAGTTGCATGTATTTTAAGGTTCCAGGGATTTGCATATGGACATTTGTGGGACCATTATTCTGCCTACCACAGTCATTAAATGTAAATCTACCTCACCATTTTTTAATGATTGCAAAGTATTATTATTTTTTGAAATAGGGTCTCACCCTGTCACCCAGTCTGGAGGGCAGTGGTGTGATCACAGATCTCACTGCAGCCTTGACTTCCTGGACTCAAGCAGTTCTCCCACCTCAGCCCTCTGAGTAACCAGGACTACAAGCCTGGGCCATCATGCCCAGCTAATTTTTAATGTTTTTGTAGCAATAGAGTCTCACTATGTTGCCCAGACTGGTTTTGAATTCCTGGGCTCAGGCAATCCTCCTGCCTTGACCTCTCAAAGTGTTGGGATTACAGGCATGAGCCATTGTGCCCAGCATATTATGATTGCAAAGTATTATATTTTATAGATGCACCTGTATTTATGGAACCAACATCTTGTAGCTGGATATTCACTTATTAGTTCACCTAAGAAATATTCACTGGATACCTACCATATTGCATGTTAGATGCTACGGATATATTTGGGAACAATCATTTATGTTGTTTCCCTTTTACACTACTATAAACAATATTTTAATCATCAGGTTTGTGCCTATATCTTTATGCATATATCTCCAACTATTTCCTTAGAATACATTCCTAGATTTGGAAATGATGGATCAAAGGATAGTCTACATTTTGATACATTTGTCATACTGCTTGCCAAGCAAAGGTAGTATCTATTTATTTCCTAATACTTAGTGCATGAGAGTTTTCTCTACTCTTTTCCCAGCTGGTTATTCTCAAATTTTTAACATTTACCCAATACAGAAGTGACAAAATTTATAGTTGCATATCTTTGCTTTCCAGTGAGACTGACTATATTTTTAAAATATCATCCTTATCCTGGAGATTGAATATTTTGTCATATGTTTATCAAAAATTTTAAGTAAATTTCTCAGCTGGATCTTGGATTCCTAGGTACAAGTGCCTTAGTCATACAAGAAGGAAGAGGCACCTATAAGAAACATTTTAAGGCCAGGAGTGGTGGCTCATGCCTGTAATCCTAGCACTTTGGGAGGCTGAGGCAGGAGGATTGCTTGAGGAGTTCAAGACTAGCCTGGGCAATATGGTGAAACCCCGTCTCTACCCAAAATACAAAAATTAGCCAGGCATGGTGGCACACACCTGCGGTCCCAGCTACTCAGGAGGCTAAGGTGGGTGGATGGTTTGAGCCCAGGAGGCAGAGGTTGCAGTGAGCCATGATTGTGCCACTGCACTCCAGCCTGGGTGACAGAGCAAGACCTCGTCTCAAAAAAAAAAAAAAAAAAAAAAGAAAAGAAAAGAAAGAAATAACAAAAGAAAGAAAGAAAGATTTTAAAAATCAATATGGACCCTAGCTTTCCTCAGAAGAATGAATGATTCCAAGTCTAGGGTAGAAAAGGAACAAGATAAGTCAGAGACAACTTGTGTCAGAGAGCAAGGAAATTATCAGACTGATGGAGTCATGTCAAAAGTCATAGGAAGCCAGGCACGGTGGCTGCTGTTGGGTACCTGCTTTGGAAGGCATTTGAATGATTCCATCTAAACACATCCTTATTTTTTTCTCACTGAAATAAAATGATCAGGGTAAAGAATTATTCTTTTCTTCTTGAGACAGAGTCTTGCTCTGTCACCCAGGCAGGAGTGCAGTGGCATGATCATAGCTTGTAGTAGCCTCGAACTCCTGGGCTCAAGCGATCCTCCCATCCCAGCCTCCCGAGTAGCTAGGACTACACACATCTGCCACCATGTAAGGGCAATAATTTTTGTTTCTTTTTTTTTTTAGAGATGGCATTTTGCTATGCTGCCCAGGATGGTCTTGAATTCCTGGGCTCAAGTGATCCTCCCACCTCAGTCTTTCAGAGCCCTGGGTTACAGGCATGAGCCACTGTGTCTGGCTGGTAAAGGAATATTAAAGATTCCTTTGTTCTCAGGTTACATTAAAAAGTACAATGTAGGCCGGACACAGTGGCTCATGCCTGTAATCCCAGCACTTTGGGAGGCCGAGGTGGGCAGATCACCTGAGGTCAAGAGTTTGTGACCAGCCTGGCCAACATGGTGAAACCCCATCTCTACTAAACATACAAAAATTAGCTGGGTGTGGTGGCATATGCCTGCAGTCCCAGCCACTCGGGAGGCTGAGGCAGAAGAATTGCTTGAACCCAGGAGGTGGAGGTTGCAGTGAGCCAAGATCATGCCACTAAACTCCAGCCTGGGTGACAGAGCGAGACTCTGTCTCAAAATACAAACAAACAAACAAAAACAACAACAATGTGGAGCCAGGCACGGGGGTGCGCACCTGTGGTCCCAGCAGGCACGGGGGTGCGCACCTGTGGTCCCAGCAGGCATGGGGGTGTGCACCTGTGGTCCCAGCTACTCAGGAGGCTGGCGTGGGAGGAAACTTCGCATCCAGGAGTTAGAGTCCAGCCTGGGCAACACAGCAAGACTCCATTCTCTAAAAACAAAGTTCACAGGACAGGAGTGGGTGTGGAGATTGTTTGGCAAGAGGAAAAGAGTTCTGGAAATTAGTTGCACGACAATGTGACTTTATTAAAACAACAAGGAGATATAACCTCATGCCTGTTAAGATGGCTATTATCAAAAAGACAAGAGATAATACGTGTTGGCAAGGATATGGGCAAAAGGGAACCTTTGTACACTGTTGGTAGAAGCCATTATGGAAAACATTATGGAGATTGCTCCGCAAATTAATAATAGAACTGCCATATAATCCAGCAAGCCCATTTCTGGGTATATATCTGAAAGAAATGAAATCAGTATGTCAAAAAGGCATCTGCACTCCCATGTTCATTGGCAGCATTATTCACAATAGCCAAGACACGGAAACAACCTAAGTGTCCATTGGTAGATGAATGGATACATTGTTATATATATACATATACACATGTACACATGTACATATAGAGACACGACAGACTATTATTCAGTCACAAAAAGAAAATCTTGCTATTTGCAATGACATTATTCATAATAGCCAAGAATAAACCTTGAGGGCATGATGCTAAGTGAACTATGTCAGACAGAGAAAGACAAATACTATATAATCTTACTTATATGTCAAATTTAAAAAAAGATGAACTCACAGAAAGAGTAAAATAGTGGCTGCAGGGGCTAAGAGGTAGGGGATATGGGGAGATGTTGGTCAAAGGATAAAAACTTTGTCATAAGATGAGTAAGTTCTGGAGATTTAATGTAGCATAGTGACATTATTTGATAATAATGTATACTTGAAATTTGCTAAGAGACTAGATCTCAAGCATTCTCATCACAGAGACACACACACCTGGTAACTAGGTAAGGCAATAGATGTGTCAACTAACTTGATTGTGGTAATTATTTCACAATATAGACATATATAACATAATCACTTTGTATACCTTAGTTTTATACAATTGTATTTGTCAATTATACCTCATAAAGCTAGGGGAAAAAAGAATATGGTGAAAGAAAGATTAATAACCATAAAAAGTCTTCATTAAGAACTACTTCTTGGCCGGGCGCGGTGGCTCAAGCCTGTAATCCCAGCACTTTGGGAGGCCGAGACGGGCGGATCACGAGGTCAGGAGATCGAGACCATCCTGGCTGACACGGTGAAACCCCGTCTCTACTAAAAATACAAAAACTTAGCCGGGCGTGGCGGCGGGCGCCTGTAGTCCCAGCTACTCGGGAGGCTGAGGCAGGAGAATGGCGTGAACCCGGGAGGCGGAGCTTGCAGTGAGCTGAGAT